>NC_057810.1:594047154-594347154 GCF_018294505.1 Triticum aestivum
GTCCCCCTCTACTCCATTCGCTCCGCCAAAGCTGCCCTCCCCACCGCGTCGATACGTCGGCGCCGTGGTTCATCGAGGGGATGCACGGCGATCCTCTCGCTCCCACGGTACGCTCTCGTAGACTGCCGTCCTCTGGCCGCGCCGCCACCTCTAGCTACGTTCTTGTGGAGGCGCACGACGGTCAGCGCCGCCACCGCCGGCGATGTTCGTGTGGAGAAGCACGGCGGTCAGCTTGTCCCACGGTACGCACATTCTAGACTGAGGCCCCGTACATGTCGGTGTAGCACTGAATGTTAGCTGATAGATGCTGTTAATCTCACTGTTTACCGAAGTAGTTTACTGTCAATATGCTCTTCTTAAGAAGCTTCCGTGCCCTGTTCTGCACTCAATCTGCTTAGCTGAGATGGCATGCCAAGGCCGATTAGTTGCTAAAATATCCTGCCATATATTTATTGTGACGTAGATTGCCATGGTCTAGTAGCCAATCTGTTAGGTAAAATAGCTCTACACCGTTTTATACTTGATCTTTGTTGCTGCGATGGCCTTCGATAGTTCGATGGCTGTGTGCTCGGCCTCATTGACTGCTGAAACAGCCTGCCATAATTTAGCACTCAAATCTGTTTGCTGAATTAACTTTACATATATTTCATTACTTAGATCTGCTCGTCCAAATATCTTGCCATAGCTTTAGACATCGACCTAGGTATTTTTTTCTAGACTTCATAAAAAAGCATATATGTTTTTCCTGTAATATCTAGTAGAAGAACTAATTTGTATGTCTAACAGATGGACAGGACTTGGATAACTTTTTCTCGAAGATTCTCCGCTGCATATGTCGAGGGGGTTGAAAACTTCATGCACTTTATCAGAGCTGAGTATGGTGGTCCAAAATCAGATGTGCTCTGCCCGCGTGTAGCAGTTGTATGAATTCAGTTACAAGCCCCCAGTCAACTGTGCAAAATCATCTACACTTGTATGGGATGTCGGTCACATATACTAGGTGGGTTCATCATGGTGAAGCTGTGAATGTCAATGTTATTGACTAGGTGGAAGCAGCAGATCACCATCTTGATCTGCCTGATGCTTAGGTGGAAGAGGAGGAGGAGGTGGTGGTGGCGGAGCCAGTGAGTTTTACCAACATTGAAACAATGCTACGAAATGCTCGTGCATTCCGTGAACTTTCGCCTGCAGAAGAAAAATGGTGGGCCTGCATGTTGGAACAATGCAACGTTGCTGTCACCCTAGGAAATAAGCTGTCAGTATTCTCAGCTATGGTCACCTTTCTTCAGGTGAAGACATCTGAGCAAATGACCAACAAATCATTCAATGCGATGTTGGCTGCTTTACGCAAATCTTTCCCAGATGCGTCTGAGCTACCACACACCTATAGTAAAATGAAGAATTTCCTTCGTGTAGTTGGAATTGGATATGATATGATCCATGTTTGTAAGAATAATTGTGTTCTGTTCCGGAAGGATTATGCCAACTTAAGTGAATGCCCGAAATGCAAATCATCAAGATGGAAAGATGGCGATGCTGTGAAGAGGATTCCTCATAATGTTCTGAGACATTTTCCAATTACACCAAGATTGCAGAGGTTGTTTCATGATGCTAAAACAAGAGAGGATGTACTGTGGCATTCTAGGAACCAGGAGTACAGAGATCAAAATGTAATGAGCCATCCATCTCATGGTAGTGAGTGGAAAAGCTTCAATGATAAACACAAAGAGTTTGCTGCTGACCCAAGAAACATTAAACTTGGCTTAGCTTCAGATGGATTTAACCCATTTGGCCACCAGAGCGCCACATATAGCATGCGACCAGTGCTTGTTATCCCTTACAACATGCCTCCAAATGTCTGCACCAAAGAATCAAACTACATGATGGCCTTGCTCATCCCAGGTCCAAAAAGTCCTGGAAAGGATTTTGATTTGTTCATGGAGCCTCTTGTGGAGGAAATTCAACAGCTATGGAAGGGTGTTCTCACTCGAGACCTATATAGCAACCCACCAGCTGATTTCTTTCTGTGTGCTGTTATAATTTGGTGCATCCATGATTATCTGGCTTTGGGCACTATGTCAGGGCGAACGACACATGGTTACAATGCATGTGTTCGCTGTGACAGGAATCCGCTATCATACGCAATACTTAGCAAGATCTGTTAGATTGGACACCGTCGTTTCCTTGCCAAGGACAATCCGCATCCTAGAAAATACCGAAGACATGTGTTCAATGGAAAGCATGAAAACCGTGATGCGCCAAAGAGGCTCACCGCCGTTGAGTTGCAAGTGGAATTAGAGAAGGTCAGGCATATTACACCAGGAAACCATCCTGGTAATGGTAGAGGGAAAAGGAAGCGTGGCAGGGCAGAAGAGAGATTACTGTTTACCCGCAGGTCCACTTTGTGGGACTTGGAGTATTGAAAAGATTTGGATGTGCTGCATAATCTTGATGTGATGCACATCGAGAAAAATATATGTGACAACATTATCGGCACACTTCTTAATATTGAAGGCAAGATGAAAGATACCTTAAAATCTAGGATTGATTTGACACACCTGGGTATCAGAAAGGACTTGCAGGTGCAAGATGAAGTTAAACCACGGGATATAGCACCAGCTGTGTACGTCTTGGACAAGGTAAAAAGAAAAGAATTCTGTGAGGTCCTGTCACGTGTGAGATTCCCACATGGATTTGCTTCCAACCCTGAAAGGAGAGTCAGTGCAGATGGAAACAAGGTACAAGGGTTGAAAACTCATGACTGCCACGTCCTACTTCAAAGGGTTTTACCTGTTATCCTTAGAGGATTGGGCCGCCCTGACTTATACAGAGCAGTTGCAGAGTTGGGATAATTCTTCAGGGAACTCTGTAGTATAAATATCAGGATAGATGCTTTGGAGCGTCTTAGAGACAAGATACCAACTATCCTATGCGACCTTGAGATGATATATCCTCCGGCCTTCTTTGATGTGATGGTGCATTTGTCTGTTCATCTACCTGATGAGGCACTACTTAGAGGTCCAGTACAGTATGGCTGGATGTACCTATTGAAAGGCGGCTAGGCACTTTCAAGGGCTATGTTAGGAACAGAGCTAGACCCGAGGGTTCCATTGCAGAGGACTACATTGCTACAGAAGCGTTGACATTCTGCTCAAAATACATTGAAACAGCTGATCAGCTTAGGAAAGAGGTGGGTGAAGACAATCCCGGGCTCAATGTTTTCGATTATTCTATTCGAGTTACATGGAAGAGTCGACAAGAGGACAAACCTAAAGATTTGGACAAAATGGTTTGGTATGTGTTGAATAACTGTCCTGAGATATACCTTATATCAAGTAAGTGCAGTACTGCAGCTTATACATCATAATCTACTAAACTTGCAACACATTCTTATATATTTAGATGTTTGACGCGATCACTATGTTGTGCAGCATCTACAAAGAGGAGTTACTGCCGCAAAATCGAAGAAACATTGAACAAACTGGTTATGGCAGGATTTGCGAAATGGTTCAAGAACCATGTAAGCTTTTGAAGTGCACTGTCAGTTTTTTAATATATTGAGTACATAAGATGATCAGCTTGTCTATTTTCTAACCATATGTTAAGAAGATGCGGGAGGATGGGCAGGCAGTTGATGATGCCCTTTACTCACTAGCAATGGGTCCTGATACTCGGGTAAGACATTATGAATCTTGCGTTCTTGGAGATGTGCGCTACAACACCCATGCACGAGACGAAGGCATGAAGACACAAAACAGTGCCATCATGAGCATGGATACGTATGACAAAGATACAACTGAAATGTATGCTAACATAATAGACATTATTCAGTTGCAGTATATCTCCAGTTTCGAGGATCATCGGTGTGTGGTTCTGTTGTGCTGTCGTTGGTATAACCTATTTTCCAGGATCGCAAAACCCAGAGCTGATGATTATTTCAAATCCATCAATGTCAAGGCGGCATACCAGACCAACGAGCCTTTTATTTTGGCAAATCAAGCAACATAGATATTTTTCTTGGAAGACACATTTGCACGTAGCGATGACTGGAGAGTATTGCAAAGGTTTGAGCAGAGGAATTCGTTTAATGAAGTTGCACAACAAGATGATGCTTACACTACTCCTGATGTACAAGATAACACATATGTTCCTAATATCTTTGAGAACCATCACATCAATGACGCCGGCAAAAAGATTGCCTGTCGTGCTGTGGACATACAAGAGTTGATCAAGAAGAAGCCAACGTTCGAGGACGTTGAGGACGAAAAAGAAGATGACACCGTGGGGAATTATGATTCAGACTGATACACATGGCGAAGATGTTGACGCTGCTGCTGCGGATGATGATTACATTGCTTTTGTCATATTTTCCTGTCGGAAGATGTTTTTTTATCTACTATGTGAAATTGTGTTTGCTATGACAACTGAAACCTGATGAACATGTTGTTTAGTATTTTGGTATGAGAACATCACTTGTTATGTATGCTAATTTGTGTTTGGTGATTGTATGAAAACTAAAACATGATGACATTGTTGTTTAGTTGTACTCATATTTGGCTGTGAAACTTGAATTTGATGACATAGTTTGCTGTTGAACTGCAATTTTCCGACATCTTTGAATGAGAACAAAGCTGACCCGACAGGGCCTCTGCTGTTTATTTATTTATGAGCAAAAGGGCATACCCCCTGATTTCCGTTAATAGAAATCACTAGATGTTCACAACACTATGCCCAGCCTGCTACACAGGTTTCATTCATTACTAGTTTCAGCAAAGTGCTCATGTCGTAGCCACTGAATACATCACGAGTGCTACATACACTGAAAATAAAGATACAATCATCCTACAGAGCACTCGATTTTTCCCATTATCTTCACAAGCTCTTTCATCTCCTCATTGCTGTCAAGGCCGTTCAGCAGCTGTTGCTTGGCTATGATGAGAGGAACTGCATCTTTAACCTTCTACTCTGCATCTTCCTCTTCCGTTGTTCCTTCAGTTACTTGTCCAACACTCCAACCTGCTGGTATTGGGATTCCTCGGCTAACCAAATAATCAGCATAGTTGCATTCCCCCACATCAGCAACTTCCCAGAAATACAAATCACACGAATCTTCCCTTTTCTGCACGAATCAAATTGGAAGATCATCAACCAAACTATTAAAAAAAATCAGCAACTGAAAGCAGCAGAACAACACTTAAACACATTATTACCCCATGATTCGGGCATTTGTAGAAGACTCGGCCAGGGTTGAGGATTGTGGTTGAGACGCGACGGATGACTCCACGTGATTTGCAGCAGTGGCACCACACCAACGGCAGCGGGTTGCGATGAGCAATCGGCTGCGGTGCATGTGCCGGTAGGGGTGTGGTGAGACCCACAGGCGATGGTACGGGTGGCGACTTGGCACATATCTGGTTGTTGCCTGCTGAAGAGCAGGTGGACGAGCAGCCAGCGGACATGGTTGCTGCGGCCAGAGCTTCTGATGCTAGGCAGAGTAAATAGAGAAGAGGAGAAGCGAACATTGGATATGTTAGTTTCATTACTTGTGGAGTAGCATAGCACCATATATAGTCATAGTCTAGGTTTGGATTCGAACCAGCTACAGGAGCACGTCTCTCTTTTTTCTAAAACTCGGCAACGTCTCTTTACTGGTACACTAGCTTGTTCTGTACGCCTTCCCAAGTCTTTGATTTTCTTTCCCTTTTTTTTGCGAGGAAGGAAGGAGGACAAAATTGTGAGTTCCTGGGACTCGAACCCAAGACCTCTCGGTTGAAAACCAAGGGTGCTAGTCACTTATGTGACGAACGTTCCCTGTGAGGAGGACGACAGACGAATGCATTTTCCTTGCAGTATTCTTCCTATATATAAAAAAGTATGCTACTTGGTGTACGCTTAGTCAACAAACGATTGTGCCAACCTTGACCGCTGGATTGACATTCAACGTCTATCACGTTTCTTCAGTCTCTTCTTCCTCGAGCCGCCAAAGCCAAACCAGCGCCGGCGGGACTGCCTGCTCCCGCCTCCCACGGCTGGCTGTGATCTTCCTCGGTTCCTATTCGTTCCCGTCCGAGGCCTCACCATCGTCCTCCGCCTTGGTTCGCTCGCCGCGGCGCCGCCCTCTGGTGTTGTCAACATGGTCAACAACCAAGAGGAATAAGGAGATGACTGTACATGGTGAGGATGACAGTAGGGACCCAGCAGCACGCGTAGTAATTTTGTTTTTTCGGGACGGAGAAGGGTATCAACTGGGTTGTGCGGGACCAGTGGCCCGTCTAGCCCAGGCTTTTATTTCATATGTTTAGCACATGACCAGCCCAGTTTGATTTTTTCCTTTCTGAAAAATGGCTAGCCCGCTATTTTATTTTTTGCAGAATAACCAACATAGGCCTAGTTGCTTTTCTACGCCCTGCTGGGCCGGAAATCTTTCAAGACGAGGAGGGATGCATTTTACCCAGAAAATGGGCTATAAGTAATAAGAAATGGGCTATAAGTAATAATAAATGGGCTGTAAAATGAAAAAATACAGCAAACAGACAATTAGTTCCAAAATATTGTTTTCTTTTGGATTTTGATATGTTAAATTTCATTGTTTTTGTGCGGGTAAAATTTCATTGAATTTAAATTAAGGTATATTTAGATTTAAAATTAATTTGAATCTGGCTAGAAATTTCGGGCTGTATGCTGTTTGGGACAGATTTGGAGGCTGACTTGTGGGTCTACTAGGTTGACGTGTACTTTGGCTTTGTCAACTTAGTCCACAAATGATTCTAGCAGCAGTGACCGTTGGATGTTAATCCAACGGCCGTGCTGCTTCTTCAATATCTGATCTTCTTGCTCTAGCCGCCCAAACCAGCTCCAGTGGGACTGCCTGCTCCCGCCTCCCATGGCCGGCTGAGCTGCTGCAAAGGCCGCACCGCCCCACCCTACTTCATTGCTGGCTAGGCCATTCCTCTACTCACCCACACCTCCTGTTATTTTCCGGCGTTGGCAGCCGGACCAGTAAACCCTCGTACTCCCCACCGCGTGGGCAACCATTGCCGAGTCTTCCCCGGCTCCGTGTCGTTCCCTTCCTAGGCCTCGCCGTCGTCCACCGCCATGGTGCTCTCGGCGCGGCCTGGTCAACATGGTCAACGAACGACATCCATCGGCCGTGGACTGTACGTGGAGAGGCTGACAGCTGGGTCCACGGCCGCACACAAGGAAATGCATCCTTATTACGCGCAAAATAATGATTCCTCGACCTGACAGCTGGGACCCACCGAAAGGGCCTCTGTATTTCACAAAAAAAACGTTCCCCCCGCTGACATGTCGGACCCACCAGCTATATCTTCGCACGCAAGGAAGTGCCTCCTTATTACGCACAAAAAATGAATACCCCCCTGCTAGCTGGGACCCACCATAGTGGGAGGATGACTTGTGGGCCAACTAAGTTGACGGGGACGGAGGGCTTTGTCAACTTAGTCAATATGAACGATTCTAGCTCCAGTGACCATACGATGTCCATCCAACAACCGTAGTGCTTCTTCAACCTCTGGTCTTCTTGCTCCAGCCGCCCAAAGCAGCACCGGTCGTGCCGCATGCTCCTGCCTCCCGTGGCCGGCTATGCTACCGCGGAGCCCTCACTGCCCCCTACTATTCCCACCGCTGGCCAGGCCCTACGGCGACGACAGCCTCACACCGCAGCCAAACCAGTGAATCCTCGTACTCCTCTCCGCGCGGGCTTCCACTGCCGCGTCTTCCCCGACTCTGCGTCGTCCCCTTCCTAGGCCTCACCGTAGTCCACGGACGTGGTGCTCTCGGCGCGGCCTGGTCAATGTGGTCAAGGAACGACTTTCATCGGACGTGGACTGTACCTGGAGAGGCTGACAGCTGGGTCCACAGCCACAGCAAGGAAGTGCCTCCTTATTACGCGGAAAATAATGATTCCTCCACCTGACAGCTGGGACCCACCGAATGGGCCACTGTATTTCGCAAAAAAATGTTTCCCCCTGACTGCTAGGACCCACCAACTACATCTTCGCACGCAAGGAAGTGCGTCCGGGCAAAAAAAAAATGATTCGCCCCCCTGACTGCTGGGACCCACCAGCTACATCATCGCACGCAAGGAAGTGCGTCCGGGCAAAAGAAAACGATTCGCCCCCTGACTGCAGGGACCCACCAGCTACATCTTCACACGCAAGGAAGTGCGTCCGGGCAAACAAAAAACGATTCGCCCCGTGACTGCTGGGACCCACCAGCTACATCTTCGCATGCAAGGAAGTGCCTGACAGTCGGGACCCACCTGGTCGAAGCGTACGTAGCGTTGTCATCCTGGTCGCGAACATGTACGTACATATATACTGGTCGATGTAGAGGCACACATGTGTCGTAGTAGAGGCGCGTACATGTCGTAGTAGAGGCGCGCACGTAGCATGTATACGTACATACAACAGCCAGGGTGCAAGAAAGAAAATACGACCACGTACGTACATATGGGCAGGGTCTCGAACGCCTACTCGCGCATACGTACTGACCAGGGTTCGTGTACATGGCTGGGTCGGAACGGAGAAACAGCGTCGTCCTCGTGTTCATGGGGAGCCAACCGGCTGGGTCAGAATGGAATGCGTCGTCGTGTTCATCGGGAGGGCTCGAACGGAACAGGCGATGGAAACGAGGCCTGGCGTACCGCAGAACGGAGGAAACGGCCTTGTGTTCGACCGACCACGTTCGAAACGGGATCCTGTTCATCGGTAAGGGTGTGGCATACAACAAAACGGAGGAAACGGACCTCATACGGTCAAAACGGGGGTCCTGTTGATCGGGAGGGGTGTGGCATACTGCAAAACGGACGAAACGGACCTCCTACGGTCGAAACGGGGGTCCTGTTGATCGGGAGGGGTGTGGCGTAACGCAAAACAGACGAAACGGACTTGTGTTGGAGCGCTACGGTCGAAACGGGGGTCCTGTTCATCGGGAGGGGTGTGGCGTACCGCAAAACGGGACTCCACGGGATATTGTTCATCTCCACCGTCGACCTCCTCCAGCCTCCACGGGCTACCTTCGACCTCCTCCAGCCTCCACGGGCTCCTGTTCATCCAGCCTCCACCGCGCGCTACTCCACCGGCTACTATTCAACCACCCCTCCACGGGCACCCCTCCACCGTCTACTGTTCATCAAGCCCTCCACACCACGCGGTCCTGTTCATCCAGAGGCAACGCCACCGCTCACTGTTCCCCCGCAACACTCACTATTCATCCAGTCGACCGGCTTCAGTTAGCAGCAGTAGCAAAGGAATCGCTCGATCGGGTTCAGTTAACAGCCATCGATCGATCGCTCGAGTTCAGTAATGCGTAGCCTGCAGTGCAATCGCTCGGGTTCAGTTAGAGCCCAACGCCTCGCTTGGGTTCAGTTAGAGCTAACGCCTCACACACACGTGCGTATGCGTACCAGAGAAACGCGCATCGCTTGGCCCCCGACCTCCCACCGTAACCGGGAACTCGCCGAAATTTTCCTCGCCCTCGCTTCTACCACGATTTTTTCCGTCATGGACGGCCCAAAGAATGTCATGCAGCTGCGTCTCCGGCCCGCCCAGGACGAAAAGCCCATTTTTTTCATGATTTTTTGTCATAGAAGTAGGAGCCCACCACATCTATGATGATACCGGGTTTTGTCACAATTATCGTCATAGAAGTGTCATATGTATGACAGAATTTTTTTTCATTCGGCCCAAAATGTCACGGATGTGTCTTTTTTTTGTAGTGCAAGGAGATCGCCTACTTCGTGAAGATCTACCCTAGTGAGGCAAGTCCTTCGTGGGCGACGGCCATGGTGGGATAGACAAGGTTGCTTCTTCGTGGACCCTTCGTGGGTGGAGCCCTCCGCGGACTCGCGCAACCGTTACCCTTCGTGGGTTGAAGTCTCCATCAACGTGGATGTACGATAGCACCACCTATCGGAACCACGGATAAAAAATCTCCGAGTCTCCAAATTACGTTTGCACACTCCAATCCCATCCATTTACATTATTTTAATTTGCATGCTTTACTTTTCGCTGCCCATATACTCTTGTCATGCTTGCTTGATATGTACTGTGAATGTTAAAACTTGTGCCAAACTCCACTTCAACTTAAAGAAATTAAAAACTGCAACTTTTCTTACTTAGAGTCTATTCACCCCCTCTAGATATCTCTTCTCGATCCTTTCAATTGGTACAGAGCTTTGGTCTCCATTGCTTTGGTTTAAACACCATTGGAGGAAGATGGGTGAGTCTACTTTGGGGAGTCTTAGACATAGAGTGCCTAAACTTGATGGAGAGTATTTTCATGAGTGCAAAAATGAGATGCTTGTGATTTTCAATGAATATATCATTTGAACAAGTACATTACTAGCCCTTGTGCACCTCATGTTGATCCTATGCATCCTACGCTTGATGAGTCAATTGACATGATTCGCAATCTTAGAATTGTTGATCTTATCACTAGAGGTTTGCCTAGAAACTTGATAGGTTGCTTGCCTACTCTTAAGTGTGCCTACACCATTTGGAAATTTCTTGAGGAACGCTTTCCAAACTATTCTTTGCAAAATCTAGATGAAATTCTCCATAAGTCTATTGCCTTGAGTAAGATGAATTCCAATGATCCTAAGTTTGGTGATTGTCTATTTGAGCTTACAAATCTTATGCGTGCCAAAGGAGATGTTGGAATTATTAGCGATATTATTTCCGAAGCTATTAGAATTCATAAAGAAGATCATTGTCAAACTCATTCTAATGAATCACTCTCTCTAGGAATTGATCCATCACATGACGATGTTGAACATGGATACTATGATGAGGATGATGATAGTGACTTCGATCTTGATGATGCAATGAGACACTTTGGTCTTATGGAAAATCTTCGGGGATACATGGCAGGAGGAAAGGAATGGGTTCTTGATAGTGGATGTACTGATCACATGGCCGGAGATAAAGATATGTTTTGCGAGCCTGCTGAAAACGACGACCCCCGAAAGTATGTCACTTTTGGTGATAACTCAAAGGGTAAGTGGTTGGCCTCGGTAAGGTGGCCATCTCACATGATAGCTCCATACAAAATGTCATGATTGTTGAATCTCTTGGGTACAATTTACTTTCAGTATCTAGACTTGCTGATTTCGGTTTCAATGTCCTATTTACTGAAGTAGATTGCCAAGTGTTTCGAAGATACAATCATAAAATGGTCTTTACCGGTATACGTAGAGGTGATCTTTATATTGTTGATTTCACTAAAAATGCTCAACCTAGAACTTGCTTAATTGCTAAATCCTCTAAAGGTTGGTTGTGGCATAGACGGTTAGGTCATGTGGGCATGCGAAACCTTGACAAGCTTATTAAAGCAAATCATATCCTTGGTGTTAACGATGTCATATTTGATAAGGATAGACTTTGCAGTGCTTGTCAAGCAGGTAAACAGGTTGGAGGAAGGCATCCCGTGAAGAACATCATGACCAAAAGGAGCCCGCTCGAGCTACTTCACATGGATCTTTTTGGTCCCAACGCTTACAAAAGTCTCGGGGGAAATTCTTTTGGTCTAGTTATAGTTGATAATTTTTCAAGATTTACATGGGTGTTCTTTCTCGATGATAAAGCACAGGTCCAAAAGATCTTCAAAAACTTCGCTAGGAAGGCCCAAAATCAATTTGAAGTGAAGATCAAGAAGTTTCGCAGCGACAACGGAACGGAGTTCAAGAACGCAAATGTGGACACCTTTCTTCATGAAGAGGGGATTTCACTTGAGTTCTCAGCTACGTACACACCTCAACAAAATGGAGTTGTTGAGAGGAAGAACCGGATGCTCATCGAAATGGCGAGAATGATGCTTGGTGAGTACAAGACGCTGAAGCACTTTTGGGCAGAAGCGGTTGAGACAGCTTGTCATGCAACAAATCGCTTGTATCTTCACAAACCACTCGGCAAGACGGCATACGAGCTCTTCACTGATAACAAACCCCAAGTTGGATACTTTCGAGTATTTGGCTCAAAGTGCTACATTCTTGATAAGCATAGTCATTCTAAAATTGCTCCTAAATCTCATGAAGGTTTCCTACTTGGTTATGGCTCAAACTCTCACACTTACCGTGTCTACAATAATTTCACCCGAAAGGTTGAAGAGACGTTAGATTCATCTCGCAAGTAGAGGAATGGCCAATTGATGTATTAGACAAAGATCCTTCGGAAGCAATCCAAGACTTGTCTATTGGCAAGATTCGTCCAACGGAGGTGAAGGAGAGTACCTCGTCCATCCAAGTGGAAGCTTCCACCTCACGACAAAGTGAACTAAGAGTTGATACGGAAGCATCCACAAGTGGGACACACCAAGACAAAGAAAACGAGGAAGTAGATGAAGATCGACAACCTCCTTCTCCACCATGACAAGAGAATGACAACGTCAACAATGAAGAAGGCCAAGAAGAATAACAAGATGAAGAAGATGTTCCACCCAAAGCAAAATCTTTCACGAGTTCGAGCAAGAGTTGCCAAAGACCATCCCGTCGAGCAAATCTACAATGATATCCAAACCGGGAGAATCACTTGCTCTAAAACTTGTTTGGCTAACTTTTGTGAACATTATTCATTCATCTCTAGCATTGAACCTATGAAGGTTGAATAAGCATTGGAAGATCCGGATTGGATAAACGCCATGCATGAAGAGCTACACAACTTTGAGAGAAATCAAGTTTGGACATTGGTTGAGAAGCCCAACAACAACCACAACATCATTGGTACCAAATGGGTGTTTTGCAACAAGCAAGATGAAGATGGACACGTAGTTCGCAACAAAGCACGTCTCGTCACCCAAGGCTACACTTAAGTCGAAGTTATGGACTATGGTGAGACATATGCCCCCGTTGCTAGAGTTGACTCCATCCGCATCTTACTTGCCTATGATAATCACCATGATATCACCTTGTACCAAATGGACATTAAAAGTGCTTTTCTAAATGGTGAAATAGAGGAGGAAGTTTATGTTAAGCAACCTCCCGGCTTTGTCAATCCTAAGAAACCTAATCATGTTTACAAACTTCACAAAGCTCTTTATGGTCTTAAACAAGCTCCTAGAGCATGGTATAAATGCTTGACCAAGTTCCTTATTGAAAAAGGCTTTGAAATTGGAAAATTTGATTCTACTCTTTTTACTAAAAGGGTTAATGGAGAACTATTTGTGTGCCAAATCTATGTTGATGATATTATATTTGGTTCGATTAACCCTCACTTTAGTGAAAAGTTTGGAAAGCTAATGTCGGAGAAGTTTGAGATGTCTATGATGAGTGAACTCAAATTCTTTCTCGGTTTGCAAATCAAGCAAACTAAGGAAGGTACCTTTGTCTCTCAAACAAAGTACACCAAGGACTTATTCAAGAAGTTCAATATGCAAGAATGCAAAGGTATGACTACACCCATGCCTACTAGTGGACATCTTGATTTGACCAAAGATGGTGAACCGGTTGATCAAAAGGTTTACCGCTCCATGATTGGTTCATTGTTATATCTATTTGCCTCATGTCCCGATATTATGCTAAGTGTGTGCATGTGTGCACGATATCAAGTGGCTCCTAAAGAATGTCATCTTAAGGCTGTGAAAAGGATAATGAGATACTTAATACACACACCAAATTTTGGCATTTGGTATCCTAAGAGGTCTTCTTTTGATCTTGTTGATTACTCCAATTCGGACTATGCCGGAGACAAGGTTGATAGAAAGTCCACTTTGGGTACTTGTCAATTTCTTGGTAGATCTCTTGTGTCTTGGTCCTCCAAGAAACAAAACTCGGTATCCTTATCCACCGCCGAAGCGGGATACATTGCCGCTGGTTCATGTTGTGCTCAATTACTTTGGATGACCCAAACTCTTAAAGATTATGGGATATATGTGAAACATGTTCCATTGCTTTGTGACAATGAAAGTGCTATCAAGATTGCTCACAATCCCGTGCAACACTCTCGAACTAAGCATATTGAAGTCCGTCATCATTTCATTCGAGATCATTTTGCTAAGGGTGATATTAACCTTAAGCATGTTCGTACCGACAAGCAATTGGCGGATATGTTCACTAAACCACTTGATGAAAAAGTGTTTTGCAGGTTGAGAGGTGAATTAAACATCATTGATGCTTCAAACTTGGAGTAGGAACTCCTTTTGGATACATGCAAGACATGAGCCTATGACTAATCCTTGATATTTCTCTTATGATGATAATCTTATGTCTTGTATATATTTGCACCTTGCATGTTATCTAACCCACTTGGATGAATCTAAATCTATGAGATTGCAACTCACTCACATCTTGAGCAATCTCTACATTACCAAGTCTCTACGCAATGGTGGTTGAAGACAAGGAAGCACGAAACCCTTCAAACATATCCTTTGACAAATTCTATATTGAGTTTCATGGTTGTCATTTTGGATACACAAGTGCTCTTCCTTGCAAGACTAACCCATGTAGGTAGATGAACTCAAATTCCAAGTGGAGCACCCAACTCTTGATGAGCTACATCAACCTTGAGCAACCCACACAAGTTCAACTATAGGATCACGATCAACACCGCCACCCAAGGTATGTTATTCCATCTTAGAGAAGTTTTACTCCAAGTCATGAGTCAAAGCAACTCAAGATGTGAATGCATAAAAATGCTTAAACGAAAAATGCTAACCCCATTTTGAGCTTAAACGATGAGTATGACCTATGATCAAGTGATCTCACTTGACTCCTAAGTCAATATACTCTAACATAGGTGACATTGCTGCTGACCAATTCTAGATGAAGTTCTCTTGTGTTCTTTTTCTGTGCTCTTGCATCTGTCTCATGCATATTTGTTTCCCCTTTGAAAAAAAATTCATCTAGATTTCTTTTCTGTTTCTTTTTATTCTGCATTCCCTGCATCGAATTCGTTGCAAATCTTTCAGTTAATTCCTTGCAAATCCTTGTGAGATCTTACTTGTCTAGTGAGCTGAGGTGACAAGTGTTTTCCCTGTGATGAACTCGATCACACCGGTCTGTTGTTTTCGGTCCAACCGAATTCTTTCGGTACAACCGAAGCACACAACTCGGTGCCACCGATTTCATTGCAGGAAAAACAACTTGCCACTTGTTCCTGCATTCTTTTTGATCCAGCTCCACTCAATGATTCTTGTCCTCTACCAGCATCACATTTGACTTGCTGCTTTGCTCTGTGACTCAAGGACCAAACCCATTTATAACACAATCCAGAAGAACCCTTCTTGGAAATTTATGTCAAAGGGGGAGAGAGAGATCACATCAAAGCTTGATCATTTCTATAGGGGGAGAGAATACTCAGAGAGAGAGACCCCAGATGCTTGGTGTTCAAGAGGAGAGAAGTCACATGTCTTTAAGAGGGGAAAGACATGTTCATATTTGATTGTTTGCATTAGCTCCGTTTCTTTTCTTTGCTTTGATTTTTCTATTCTCTATCTTCTCCCAGTATCCCATGCTAGATTCAGGGGGAGCAAGACATCTAAGGGAAGGAAATCCTTGAATTCATTGCACATCTTTACCTTTGGGGACATGTCTATATCCAATGGGGTACTCTCTCTACATGTCATCCCAGTCTTGGTACTCTTGTGGTTTCTTTTGTTTGCTCTGGCTAGTAGGTGTATTTGTGTTATCTAACCTTGTTTACGCAGGTTCATTCCTTCCTAAGCCAACTCAAGACCACAAGGTAAGTATATGCATCACAGTCATGTGTATGAGGATTTCTTGCTGATGTACATACTGTTTGCAAGAAGGACTCATGAGCATGAAGGTACATTTCCTATATTCACACCATTTGCTCTGATGCATATAGCCAAGATACATGTAACACATTTCTTACTCTGTCATGCTTATGCATTCACATGCTCCTATATTCCATATTTACATGATTGCATACATGTAGGGGGAGCCTATGCATGTTACATGTCTTTCCAAAGCTTTACTTGTTATTCTCTATATATTTATCTAAAGCTTTGATGTATGTTGTCATCAATTACCAAAAAGGGGGAGATTGAAAGCACAAGTGCTCCCTGGGTGATTTTGGTAATTAATGTCAACATATCTCTTGTTGGACTAATACTTTTACCTAGTATGTTTCAGATAAGTTCAACAATGGAGTGGCATGGACTAGAGGATGTGGAAGCCCTTCAAGATGCTAAGGACAAAGGATTGGCTCAAGCTCAAAGCACAAGACTCTACCTTTTACTTTTAGTGATCCAAGATCACATTGAGTCCATAGGAAAAGCCAATACTATCAAGAGGGGGTGAGGTGTTGCATAATGAGTTTCTTGCTCAAAGTGCTTAGTGATATGATCCAAAAACCCTCAACTACTTTCTCACATCCACATATGTCCCAAACCAAAAGTCAAACTCGGCCTTATCGAAACTTTCTATCCGGCGCCACTGAGTTCAGTTGACATAGCCATTGCTAGAAACCCTAGTCTTTTCGGTCTCACCGATAGGGATCTCGGTCTCACCGAGATGGTATTGTAATCTCTCTTTTTCCCTTTGTAACATTTTGGTCAAACTGAGATGAGCGATCGGTCCCACCGAGATTGCAATGCAAACTCACTGTTTCCCTTTCGTAACGTTTCGGTCCAACCGAGATGAGCGAATTGGTCCCACCGAGTTTGCCTGACCAACTCTTTGTGTGTCTATTACCAAAATCGGTCTCACCGAGTTTGTGTAATCGGTCTCATCGAGATTACGTTATGCCCTAACCCTAACTATATCGGTCCCACCGAGTTGACGTGTCGGTCGCACCGAAATGCCTAACGGTCACATTATGAACTAAATCGGTTTGACCGAGTTTCATGATTCGGTCCCACCGAGTTTGGTAAGTTGTGTGTAACAGTTAGATTTTGTATGGAGGCTATATATACCCCTCCACCCACTCTTCATTCGTGGAGAGAGCCATCAGAACATGCCTACACTTGTAACATACATTTTCTGAGAGAGAACCACCTACACTTGTGTTGAGGTCAAGATATTCCATTCCTACCACATAAATCTTGATCTCTAGCCTTCCCCAAGTTGCTTTCCACTCAAATCTTCTTTCCACCAAATCCAAATCCTGTGAGAGAGAGTTGAGTGTTGGGGAGACTATCATTTGAAGCACAAGAGCAAGGAGTTCATCATCAACACACCATTTGTTACTTCTTAGAGAGTGGTGTCTCCTAGATTGGCTAGGTGTCACTTGGTAGCCTCCGTCAAGATTGTGGAGTTGAATCAAGGAGTTTGTAAGGGCAAGGAGATCACCTACTTCATGAAGATCTACCCTAGTGAGGCAAGTCCTTCGTGGGCGACGACCATGGTGGGATAGACAAGGTTGCTTCTTCGTGGACCCCTCGTGGGCGGAGCCCTCCGTGGACTCGCGCAACCGTTACCCTTCGTGGGTTGGAGTCTCCATCAACGTGGATGTACGATAGCACCACCTATCGGAACCACGGATAAAAAATCTCTGTGTCTCCAAATTGCATTTGCACACTCCAATCCCATCCCTTTACATTCTTGCAATTTGCATGCTTTACTTTCCGCTGCCCATATACTCTTGTCATGCTTGCTTGATATGTATTGTGAATGTTAAAACTTGTGCCAAACTCCAATTCAACTTAAAGAAATTAAAAACTGCAACTTTTCTTACTTAGAGTCTATTCACCCCCCTCTAGACACCTCTTCTCGATCCTTTCACTCCTCAATGCTTTTTTACCGTTCCAAAAGAATTGTCCGGAGCATGATCCTGGTGGATTCTTGGATTCAGCCTTTCGTGGTTTGAGTATTTCAAAACAGGTTCATCAAGAAAATTTTGGTGATACTGGAAATCATCTCTCGAAAGAGGCTCACTAGTGATCCAATCAGGGATGTATCATGAAATTCTAGTGATAAACTTGGTGTTTGTATTGATAGTCTGGAAGAGATGCCAATAATTATCCCAGAGCAACACCAACTTTTATCAACTCCAGATCCAAACTTGTGAATTTGACGCTTTGGAACCTAGAAAAGGCCCAAATGGAGCTGCGGCGGGCATCAAATTCACTCTTTAAAAATGTCCCCTAGTAGACCAGTTCACTTGATTGGGTGGCTCATTGATTTCATGTGATGCGAGTGATCACATGATTTCTCTCGCATTTCTATGCAAAAAACACATATTGAGATGCTCATTGTCGGAATGAAATTTCCATCTGATTGGATCACCTTGTCAAAAGCTATCTATGAGTGGATCAGAGGAAATTCTCTATTTTTATCCAAAGGTTTTATGCAGATTCATCGGGATTTGATGGGAAAATTCAGAAATAAGATTTTTTGATTCTCGTGCTCAAATCTCGTGCACTGTAGCATGCGTGATGATGAGCGCTGATGTCACCTCGGTTAGCGCAACAACTAACCCCATTTTCCATAATCGTAGTAGTTTGGAGAACCATTGATTTGAGCAATGAATTGTCGAGAATCCATGTCTCTTGCAGCCTCCCTGCTATAAATAAAAGACAGAAGGGGTAAATCACAAATCTTGCTTCCTTCCCAAATATCTTACCGAAACCACCGCCACACCCCCATGTGCTCCACTCACAATTGCTCCTCTCGTCCGCTGCCACCGCCATGACTGGGGACAAGACCTGCGATTTGGAGCTGAAGAAGGCAAAGAAAATGAAGAGGAAGAACTTGTCGTCATTGTTCACTCCTCCCGGCTGGATCTGAGGTGACAGGCTGCCGTCTTTGGTGACCGAAGAAATGGTGCCCCCGACTCATTGATGAGGGACTCGTGCTGAAGGAGGGTTGGAGGTTGCCGCTAGCCGGCGAGCTAGAGCCAGTTCCAAATCAGATGAGCGAGTACTTCCCATTTCCCATATCAAAAGAGGATTTTCTTTACCGCCACATCCTTCTTCAGGCCTTTCCTTATATTTTACGGGGCCCAACTTCACCATTTCCCCTCAAATTTTATTACCTATCTTTGTCTCTCTTTGCGAGAACTACATCCGTACCAACCCACCCCGGGGTTTCTTTAAGCATATTTTTTTCTTTTGATCCCAAAATGTGAAGAAAGCAATCCCAGAAGGGCCAAAAACCAATTTGATTGAACTATGTGGTGGCTTAGGAGATCAATTGAAGAAATCTGGCACTTATCCTGAGTTGAAGTTTCCTGAAACGATAAAGGGGATGCAGGGAACTTGGTTCTACTGAAAGGACATCCCCACATCTAAATATGTCACTGGCCTTCCTCCTTTTTCTCTGAAGCGTCTCCCAAATCCTCCCAAGAAAAACCTAAAACTCACCAAAGCGTAAAATTAGATGTGGATATCACGATACCCATGTTAGTTGGGATTAAAAAAGGAAAGGACTACAAGGAATCGATCACTTATAGGTTTGTATTAGTCGTTGCATCCAACCGCTCCAAGATAGGGAAAGATGCATGTATACATATCAGGGTCTGAATGGCTCGATCCGAGTGAACTTGAACCCAATCACCAAGGGCGAGGTCGAATCAAAGTTGATGCGTATCACCATGGAACAAGATGATATCTGAGCTGGGAGTGTGCAGCCTTGTGACGCTAATAATATTCCAGTCACGGTAAGCTTCTCCATTTTAATCATTAACTACAATCAGTTTGCAAAATCGAATGGAAATCCTTAAAATGATCTTTCCAGTGGGGGCATGATCAGTGCACCCACTGGGTGTAGCCTCCGAGACTCTAATTGATTGTTGCATTCAGTTGGAGTCTCAAGAACAAGTATCTCTTAATCCTCATAGATCTAGGTTGCACATTAGAACCATGGCTTCACTTGGTTGGCTAGAGATCATGCACCCACTAGGTGTAGCTTCCGAGACTCTAATCGATTGTTGCATTCGGTTGGAGTCTCAAGAACAAGCATCTCTTAATCCTCATACATCTAGATTGCACATTAGAACCATGGCTTCACTTGGTTGGCTAGCGATCTGAGTGGATTGTTTTTAGATTTTTTTCCAGCAGGGGCACGGTCGGTTGGAGTCTTAAGAATAACTAGTTTTAAACTTCATGAATCTAGCTTATACATTAGACCATGGTTTTCACTCGATTATTAAATGGTCTGAGTAGACATACTTCAACCTTCATGAAATGATTGTAGTTTTGAACATCCAAGTCTAACTTTGTCTTTGTTTTGCACAGAAAAGATGCGAGCTTGGCTCCAAACTAGTTGGATAAGGTACGCCAAGAGCTTGGTGAGGAACAAGACAAGTCCATTCGGCTCAAAAGAGAGAAAACTACTATTGGAGGTAACCTTTTGTCTTTTGATTTGATTGATCTTAGATTGTGTTCCTTGTTTGATTCTAAAGGACACCAACTTCAACAGATGTGCATGCTGAAAATGTCCTTTGGACCAAATGACTAAGGAACTGCATTTCTCTAGAGAGGGTAAAGAAAGCCTTGGAGGATAAAGACATGACACGTGTCGTGGCTTGGGAGAAAGTTAAAGAGAAAGCCAAGAGATTCGACGACAAGCTAGAGGAGCTTAGAGAGACCAAAGAAATGAATGATCACTATATGAAGGAAATTAAGGACACGAAGAAACAAATTGATACTCTTAAAGCATATGGGCCCAATTGGCACACTAAGTACATGGAGATGTTTGACGTAATGGAGAATAACCGGATGCAACATGAGAAGGATCTTGGTGAGCTCAATCAAAATAAGGCTAAAGCTAAAGCTTTCCTTGTGAGCTAGCTAGACGTAGTTAATTAGAAGCTTGAAGGTAAAAACATGTAGTTTTCCCGAATGAATTTTACTATGATATAGTTATGATCCAAACCTCATCTTGCTGCCTGTTCTAACTTCCTTTATGTAATATATTGTCATGATTCGAATGTGGAAGAACAGAAAGTGCAAAAGGAGATTGAAGCATATAGAATGAACATAAAAGAAACTCCTGGGGCATCCACTCGGCTTGTTGAGGTTGTAATCCAACTAGAAAAGCACGTTGAAGCGGCAAAAAGCATTGTAGCCCAAGTGAAGAAATCTATGAACAACATCGATGCAGCCTTGCGCCCTGATGTCTAATACACAACTTATTCTTGTAGACTCGTGTTGCGCTTCCAAGCGCGGAGTTTTGTAGGACAACCACAAATTTCCCTCAAGTGGAATGACCTAAGGTTTATCAATCTATGGGAGGCGTAGGATGAAGATAGTCTCTCTCAAACAACCCTGCAATCAAATGCAAGAAATCTCTTGTGTCCCCAACAAGCCAAATACAATGGTAAATTGTATAGGTGCACTAGTTCGACAAGAGATGGTGATACAAGTGTATGGATAGTAAATATAAATTTTTGTAATCTAAAAATATAAAAATAGCAAGGAACGGTATTGCAATGCTTAAAACTAAGGCCTAGGGTTCATACTTTCACTAGTGCAATCTCTCAACAGTGCTAGCATAACTAAATCATATTCAACGTGTGACAAAGAATCACCCCAAAGTTTCTATCAGAGAACATAGGACAAAAACGTGTATCAACCCCTATGCATAGTTTAGCCCAATGTCATCATGGGAATCTGCAAGTTGAATACCAAAACATACATCAAGTAACTCAATAGAATACCCCATTGTCACCAGAGGAATCCACATGCAAGACATACATCAAGTGAACTCAAATCCAATATTCAATCCAACATAACGAAACCCCAAAAAGCAAGACTGAATTCATCACAACAAGATAGAGAGGGAGAAACACCATACGATCCAACTATATTAACAATGCCCGCAGTACATCAAGATCGTGCCAAATAAAGAACATGAGAGAGAGAGAGATCAAACACATAGCTACTGGTACTTACCCTCAGTACCGAGGGTGAATTATACGTCTCCGACGTACCTATAGTTTTTTGTTCCATGCTATTATAGTACCAATCTTGGATGTTTATTATGCAATTATATATCATTTATTGGTACTAGCCTATGAACCTAGTGCCCAGTGTCAGTTTTTTTTGCTTTTCAAAAAATTGGTACAAAACAGATGCCGCTCCTTGTGGTAAACATAAAATACACCTGGGTTGGTCATGAGGTAAACATAAAATAAAAGCCTGGGCTAGACGGGCAACCACCCCCGCATAGCCCACTTCATACTCTGCTCCATATAAAAAAACTACGCGAGCTGCTGGGTCCCTGATGTCAGCCGCTCCTTTTGCAATTCTCTCGTTTATTTTTTAAGATTATTTTTTGGAACATAAGATACTCCAAAGCTTTGAGAGAGTACCATAAGAGCCACGAGGAGGTGACTGGAAACTAGTAATATCGTCTTGCTCTGTCCCATACTTTCTAGGTTGCTGATAATGAGACTCCCATAATTTTCAACATATGAGGTTCAAGTTGGATAGCCAAGATGATGCAACCAGACAAGCTTACACCCATGTTTTCAAGTCTGCTCTATGACAGTATCGGTATAACTTGAGGAAAACTCACTTTGAAGGCAAGGCTAACAGTGAACTTTCCCAAACATCTCCAGTGGAAAATATATCAGATGAAGACTGGAGGGGCCTCGTTAAACACTGGTCTGATCCGAAGTATCAGGTACATTATATATATATGTGATCAGATCACATGCTGAAGTCCTATTTACACATGTGCCAGACAAATCTATCATCTTGTAGGTGAACTGTTCAAAGAACAAGGCCAACCGTTTGAAAGTGAAATTCCAATAGACAACAGGATCTTGTAGCTATATTGCACATTGCGAGGCTCTTGTAATCAGCTGCTGTTGCACTCTTTTCGATGTACCATATTATCAGATCTATATTGACTTGTTCCAAATGCAGAGGAAAGCCCGTTGTCGGTGTCAAAACCGGCGGATCTCGGGTAGGGGGTCCCGAACTGTGCGTCTAAGGCTAATGGTAATAGGAGGCAGGGGACACGATGTTTACCCAGGTTTGGGCCCTCTCGATGGAGGTAATACCCTACTTCCTGCTTGGTTGATCTTGATGATATGAGTATTACAAGAGTTTATCTACCACAAGATCGTAGAGGCTAAACCCTAGAAGCTAGCCTATGATTATGATTGTTCTTGTCCTACGGACTAAGCCCTCCGGTTTATATAGACACCGGAGGGGGCTAGGGTTACACAAAGTAGGTTACAGAGAAGGAGATCTACATATCCAAATTGCCAAGCTTGCCTTCCATGCAAAGGAGAGTCCCATCCGGACACGGGACGAAGTCTTCAATCTTGTATCTTCATAGTCCAATAGTCCGGCCAAAGTATATAGTCCGGCTGTCCGAGGACCCCTTAATCGAGGACTCCCTCAGTAGCCCCTGAACCAGGCTTCAATGACGATGTGTCCGGCGCGCAGATTGTCTTCGGCATTGCAAGGCGGGTTCCTTCTCCGAATACTCATAGAAGATTTTAAACACGAGGATCATTTTCGGCCCTGCAAAATAATTTCCACATACCACCGTAGAGAGCACAATATTCCACAAATCTAATCTGCTGACAACTTTTCACAGCGTGACATCAAGTCGCAGCCCGGTCATTACTTGAACCGTTTCCCCAACCTGCCATCGCGCATATCGCGAGGTGGTTTTATTGGCAAGTCTTGTCGAAGTAGAGATCATGTCCCCTTATCACGGGATTCTCATCAATACGAGTGTGGGTGACCCAACCGCACCATCAATTGTGGCGCTTGGGGGAATAAGCGAGTTTACCAGGCAAGTGGGGAAGCATAGGATCTCTGCTGCCTTTATAAGGGGATAAGCACTCCCTTTTTCACCCACACCTTCTTATTCCTCTGCTCATCCATTCCTTCTCGCTCGATCCCTAACGCCCAAGCATTCGTCTTCTCCGCCCAAAAAGGTTTCCTGAAAATGTCTGGATCCGGAGCAGGAGGCAAGTGGATGGCCTCTACTGTCCGGGAGAAGGATATCAAGAAGCTTCAGGGGGGGGGGGGTATTTGGCCAAGTGAATCGGCCACCGTCTTCCGACGGAGGGACAGATCGTCCCTACTCTGGAACCCCATGAGAGGGTGGTATTCCTCCCTCATTTGGTCCGCGGGCTAGGGTTTCCCCTCCACCCATTCGTTCACGGCATCATGTATTATTACGGGATTGATTTTCATGATCTATCCCCAAATTCCTTCCTCAACATCGACATTCATCGTCGTGTGCGAGGCCTTTCTCCGCATCCCGCCACACTTCGGTTTATGGCTGAAGGTTTTTAATGTGAAGCCCAAGGTAGTGAGAGGCGAGCACGCTGAGTGCGGAGGCGCCATGGTGAGCAAGATGCCCAACGTTACATGGCCAACAGGTACTTTCAATGATTCCGTCAAGGAGTGGCAGCAGCACTAGTTTTACATCACTGAGTCGCACGGCAAGGAATGGGCCGCTGCTCCGGAATTCAGATCCGGAGCCCCCCTGCGACTCACATCCTGGCCCAAGAAGGGCCTGAACTGGACCTCGTCCGATGAACTATCGGTGCTCCAGACGCGCATCCAGGATATGGAAGACAAGAACATCAAGCTCGTCAATGTAGTCCAGGTGATGTTAGTTCGCCGGATTCTACCTTGTCAACACCGGGCTTGCAATTTATGGGGGTTCGGATGCAATGGAGAGCGGGACACCCCCGAAGGCCCCCTCCCCCAAACATGTGAATGACACCGAGGTTTCGTCCCAGAAGGACCCAGGCCACGGAGGAGGGGGAAATATCGCAAAGGCGACACCAGGAGGCCAGACTTCAGGGCCCGGACACACGGGAGAGAAGGCTCCCGTGGACGTCGACGACAGGGGGTCATCTTGAATCCGGCCCCCCGCCGGACACGATCCCATAGACCAATAATGCCCCAGAATCAGGTAGGCGGCCTCCATTGGCTGGAGGGGGTGTGTCTGTTCCACCGGCGACCTCTATCCAACCAGAGGTGCCGGATGCTTTATTGGCGGCGCTGAAGGGCGCCTCCATCGTTGATGAACACCGTGCCCTTATGGGTGCGGTGATTGAGAAGATTTAGTTCGCTGAGAATGGACTGAATGAATCCTGTATCAGCCTTATAAGAGGCTTCGAGGTATGTTTTATGAGGTTTGGAAGAGTGTCATAGTATAGATAGCAGCCCCTGATACACTATTCGGTGAAAAGAAGAACCAGACAGAGGATCAATTTTATGTTCGTAGGAGACTCACTTGATGACATCTATCTCATTTAATAAGAAGGCGTCTATAGCGACTGCCGCCTCTCATGCTGCAGAAGTATCCGAACTGAGGCATAGTCTGGAGCGGGCCAAAGGAGAACTTGGCCAAGTGAAGAAATAGCTGGAGGATAACCAAGGTATGCAGAAATCTTGTTCATTAAGCACAAATGATTAAGTGTGCATGATGAAAATATTTTTATGATGTCCTCTAGGGGCAATGGCCGAAATTGAGGCTCTTAAGAAGGCTATGGCCGAAGCCGAGAAGAAGGCAGCCGCAGAGCAGGCTCTTCATGAAAAGCACGAGGCCCGAGTTATTGAAGCTGAGCGAGAGCTTCAAGAGGCCGTGATGAAATGCGAGACTTTGGAGCAGAGTTTATCAAGGAAAGAATCCGAACTCACCCAAGCTCACCAAGCCGCAAGTGATGCCCGGGGGGAAGCCCAAGGTGCCCTGAAGCAAATCCAGGAGGCAAGGAAAATTGCGGCTGGTTAGGATTTTTCTATACAAAGCGGGTATTTGATAGGAGAAAATCAAGTTAATAGTTTGAATTCTGATTTCTCCAGGGGTATTTGCGGAGCTGCCATGCAGCATATCTGATGCCGCCCAATTCTACTGAGCTGAAGAAAGGAACACTGCGGATAAGCTCTTCTGGATGCAGTGGACGTGCCAAGATACACTGGGGGGCCCTGTGGCCCCTCTTCGTGTGATTCCAATGCTGAAAATTCTTATATATTAAAAAACCCCGAAATTTAACCTAAAACTTCTGCTCTGCTGCCGCAAGCCTATGTACGAAAGTGATATCATCTGGAAGCTTTCTCTGCACCCTGCCGGAGGGGGAAATCATCACCGGAGGCCATCTTCATCATCCCGACGGCCACCATAACGAGGAAGGATTAGTTCACTTCTACCTGTGAGTTGCGTTGGGATTTTCTCAAAGAGGAGAGGATGAGGTAGTATAGTAGAGATAAGTATTTCCCTCAGTTAAGAACCAAGCTTATCAATCCAGTAGGAGAACCATGCAAGACCTCGTGAACAACACCTACACACAAAATAACAAGTACTTCCACCCAACGCAAACAAGGGGTTGTCAATGGATTAAATCTCGTAGTGATAGATAGCTAAACAAAAATAAAAAATAAAATAATGATAAATAAATTGCAGCAGGATATTTTTGGATTTTAATATATGATAAAAATAGACCCGGGGCCATAGTTTTCACTAGAGGCTTCTCTCTTGAACATAACATACGGTGGGTAAACAAATTACTATTGGGCAATTGATAGAAAAGTGCATAGTTATGACGATATTCAAGGCAATGATCATGTATATAGGCATCACGTTTGAGACAAGTAAACCGACTCCTGCTTGCATCTACTACTATTACTCCACAAATCGACCGCTATCCAACATGCATCTAAGTATTAAATTCATAAAGAACGGAGTACTGCCTTAAGCAACATGACATGATGTAGACAAAATAAACAAAATTAATATTAAGAAACCCCATCTTTTTTATCCTTAATGGCAACGATACAAATGTGTGGCATATCCCTTTCTGCCACTGGGATTGAGCAACGCAAGATCGAACCCATCACAAAGCACCACTTCCATTCCAAGATAAATCAATATAGTTAGCCAAAGCAAACGGATAGATCAGAGAGAAATACAAAGTTGTCACAATCATGCATAAAGGAGTTCATAGAAGACTCAAATAATATTCATGAATAATCTGATCATAAACCCACAATTAATCGGAGCCCAACAAACACACCACAAAAAAGGATTACATCGAATAGATCTCCAAGAACATCGAGGAGAACATTGTATTGAAGATCAAAGAAAGAGAAGAAGCCATCTAGCTACTAGCTATGGACCCGTAGGTCCGTGGTAAACTACTCACACATCATCGGAAGGGCAGCAAGGTTGATATAGAGGCCCTTCGTGATTGATTCTCCCTCCGAAAGAGTATAAGAAAAGGTCTCTAGATGGGATCTCCAAAGAACAGAAACTTGCAGTGGCGGAAAAAGAATTTTGGGTGGCTCTCTGATGTATTGGGAATATTTGGGAATTTATAGTGCTGGAATTAGGTCAAGAGGTGCCACGAGAGGCCCACAAGCCTGGGGGCACGTCCCCCCACTAGGGCACGCCTTGCAGTCTTTCCGCTCCCTCATGACTCTCTAGGTCTTCTCACGAAGCTTCTAGGGTCCCTTCTAGTCCAAAAAAAACCCATCAAAAAGTTTCATAGTGTTTGGACTCCGTTTGGTACTGATTTTCTGAAAAGCCAAAAACTAGCGAAAAATAGCAGCCGGTACCCAGTGTTTTTTATAATGATATGGACTCGTAGGTCTGTGCTAAACTAATTATGCATCATCGGAAGGCAGCAAGGATGGTGTAGAAGCCCTCCATGATCGATTCCCCCTCCGGCAGAGTACTGGAAAAAGCCTTCAGATGGGCTCATGGAAGAATAGAAGCTTGCATGGCAGAAAAAGTGTTTCGGGTGGCTCTTTGGTATATTGGGAATATTTGGGAATTTACAGAGGTGGAATTAGGTCAAAAGGCGCCACGAGGGGCCCACAATCTCATGGGGAGCCCCCCTGGGGCGCTCCTGGTGAGCTTGTCGCTCCCTTGTCACTCTTCTGGTCTTCTCTTGAACCTCCATGGGTCCCTTCTGGTCCAGAAAAAATTAATCCAAAGATTTTTGTCCGTTTGGACTCCATTGATAGTGATTTTTTGAAAAGCCAAAAACAAACAAAAAACATCAACTGGCACTAGGTTAATAGGTTAGCCCCAAAAATAATATAAAATAACATATAAAACATCCAAGATTGATACTATAATAGCATGGAACAATATAAAATTATAGATATGTTGGAGATGTATCATGCGTCCCAGCTGTCAGGGGGACGAATCATTTTTTTGACCATAATAAGGAGGCACTTCCTTGTGTGCGATGATGTAGTTGTTGCATCCCAGCTGTTAGGGGGTGGAAACATATTTTTTGCGTAACAAGGAGACACTTCCTTGTGTGGGCGTGAGGCTGCCATCGCCATGACTCGGCTGCGGTGTGAGGCTGCCAGTGCCAAAAAATAACAGGAGGTGTGGGTGAGTAGAGGGATGGCCCGTCCATCGGTGGGAGTCGGGTGGGCGTTGAGGCCTGCATGACATCACAACCGGCCACGGGAGGGCGGGAGCAGGCGGTCTTGCCGGTGCTGGTTTGGCGGTTGGAGTGAGGAGATCAGAGATTTAAGAAGCACCACGGTAGTTGGATTGACATCCAACGGTCATTGCCGGTAGAATCGTTTGACTACAGGTTGGCAAAGCCTTGCATACATGTCAACTTGGTAGGCCCACAAGTCAGCCCCCAAATCTGTGGCAAACAACATACAACCATTTGCTATAGTTTTCAATAATTTTTAGCCCATTTTCTAGTTCTTAAGAAATTTATTGCAGCCCATATTTTTTTGTTAGCATTACAACACGTATTCTGGCCAGGGTTAAAAATTCCAACAAAATTTTGCATATTCGGTGGGATCCGAACTATTTTTATTTCCAAAATTTTGAGTTAGATTCAACTAATTCAAAAACAAATTTATATTAATTTAAAATACAATGAAATTATTCACACAATAAATTTCAATGGAATTTAAAATCTCAAAATATGAAAATATGAAATATGAAACTAATTTCTATTTTGCTGTATTTTAAAAAATTTACAGCCCATTTCGTATTACTTATATCCCATTTTCTAGGCAAGCCGAATGCATCCCTCCTTGTCTTGAAAGATTTGTAGCCCAGCAGGTCGGAGAAAAGCAAGTAGGCCTCGGTCAGGTATTCTTAGAAAAGATAATGATGGGCTTCCATTCTCACAAAGAAAAAAACATGTAGGTTGGTTATGTGGTAAACATAAAATAAAAGCCTCAGCTAGACGGGCAACAACCCCCGCACAACCCAGTTGATACTCTGCTATATCTAAAAAAACTGCGTGAGCTGCTGGGTCCCTGAAGTCAGCCGCTCCTTGTGCAATTCTCTTGTTTATTAACTACGTTGGCAATGGTGTGGGACCCAGATGTTAGGAAATCATTACTAGGAAGCATTTGTTTGCTTGTAATAAGGAGGCACTCATCCTCTGCACATATAGTCATCTCTCGATTCCTGTTGTTTGTTGACCATGTTGACAACACCTGACGACAACACCGCGGCGAGCGCAACAAGGCAGATGACGATGAAGAGGGCCTCGCAGGCTCTATGGATGGTATGGTAAAACGCACACTGCTCATCCAGGAAGCCAGGATCATCACCCCCATGTCTCACATGGCATTGTTGTTCGCCTGCTCGCCGTGATTTGTCCCTTCATGAGCCGGTGCTCATTGAGGATATGGAGGTTGTAGCATTGGTCCTCCTGCGCTTATGTGTGTGTGACCTGGGAAGCGCTTCAGGCGAGCCCCGACGGAGCGGGGCGCATGGCAGTGCTGCCGGCCGCATGGGTGGCAGCAGGCGGTCCTGACGGAGCTGGTTTGGGTGGCCAGGGGAAGAATATGGGATTAGAACGCACGGCATGTGTTGTGTAGTAGCTAAAAAGGAAGAAGAAGAGGGACTTGAACCCGGGCAGGCGACTACAAGATTTGTGATATCGACCACCCCACCCGGAAGAGCACATCATAACTTCCCATTACAACGATGGAAAATTTATCTTAAACATCTGTCCTTTATGAATATATGGTGATGTTCACTATGTTGACCACGAGTTTCTTAGGCTTGAACCTAGTGGGTACAGATGACAAGAGAGGAATAACAAGTTGCTAGAAAAAAATCTCAAAAAATGAGAATTCACTTATATTCGAGTAGAGCGCATAACCAACAATGAAAGTTGCAATCGAATGAGGAGTATATGATGATACTTATTACACACGTAGGATCCCCTTTTGAAGTGGGTCCATCACATGAGCGTTAGTCACTAGGTGAGCGTCTCTCTCCCAATAAATATGGGATCGTTGTATTGGGCTTCAATAAACGGGTGGGTCATGTTCCATACTCTTCGGCCATCAGAGTGTATGCACTAGTGCTTCCTCTCGTTTCTAACTGCTCATTGAATTGACAAAAAACATATTTTTTATAGTGGGTAAAGCTTGATGACGTTGTGGCTCCACATGGGCACTTTACTAAATTTTATTCTTAAGACGCACGGTGATTGATACGTCTCCAACGTACCTATAAATTTTTATTGTTTCATACTATTATAGTATCAATCTTGGATGTTTTATATGCAATTATATATCATTTTTGGGGACTAACCTATTAACTTAGTCCCCAATGTGAGTTGCTGTTTTTTGCTTGTTTTTTGTTTTTCGGAAAATCAGTACTAAACAGAGTCCAAACACTACGAAACTTTTTGATGATTTTTTCTGGACCAGAAGGGACCCTAGAAGGTTCGGGAGAAGACCTGACAAGCCACAACGGAGCAGCAAGCTCGGGAAGTGCGCCCCAGGCTTATGGGACCCTCATGGCACCTCTTGACCTAATTCCACCTCTATAAATTCCCAAATATTTCCAATACATCGGAGAGGCACCCAAAATACTGTTTCTGCCACCGCAAGTTTCTGTTCTTCCGAGATCCCATCTGGAGGCCTTCTCCGGTACTCTGCCAGAGGGGGAATCGGTCATGGAGGGCCTCTACATCTACCTTGTTGCCCTTTCGATGATGTGTGAGTAGTTTACCACAGACCTATGTGTCCATAGCCAGTAGTTATATAGCTTCTTCTCTCTCTCTCTCTCTAATCTTCAATACAATATTCTCCGTGATGTTCTTGGAGATCTATTCAATGTAATCTTCTTTGGCGGTGTGTTTGTTGGGATCCGATGAATTATGGGTTTATGATCAGATTATTCATGAATATTATTTGAGTCTTTTCCGAATTCTTATATGCATGATTATTATAGCTTTGTATTTCTCTCTGATCTTTCCGTTTAGTTTGGCCAACTAGAATGATTTATCTTGCAATGGGAGAGGTGCTTTGTAATGGGTTCAATCTTGCGGTGCTCAAACCCAGTGACAGAAGGGGACCTGAGATGTATTTGTATTGTTTGCATTAAGGGGAAAATAACGGGGTTTATTGATATTGGTTGGATTTACTTTGTCTACATCATGTCATCTTGCTTAAGGCATTACTCCTTTTTTATGAACTTAATACTCTAGATGCATGCTAGATAGCGGTCGATGTGTGGAGTAATAGTAATAGATGCAAGAAGGAGTCGGTCTACTTGTCTTGGACGTGATGCCTATATACATGATCAATGCCATGGATATCGTCATAACTATGCGCTTTTCTATCAATTACCCAATAGTAATTTGTTTACCCACTGTATGCTTTTTGTTCGAGAGAGAAGTGTCTAGTGAAAACTATGGCCCCTAGGTCTACCTTTATCATATATTAAAATCCAAAAATACTTTGATGCAATTTATTTACCTTCTTTCATTTTGTGTTTTTGTTTATCTATCTACCATTATCAGACTTGATCCTTGCAATTAACCACCGAGGGGATTGACAACCCCCTTGATCGCGTTGGGTGCAAGTATTTGTTCTTTTGTTTGTAGGTGTTGTTCACGAGGTCTTGTGTGGTTCTCTTATTGGATTGATAACCTTGGTTCTTAACTGAGGGAAACACTTATCTCTACTATACTGCATCATCCTATCCTCTTCGGGGAAATCTCAATGCAGCTCACAAGTAGCAGGAAGAATTTATAGCACCGTTGCCGGGGAGACATCATCAAAACCTATCAAGTACCATCGCATAGACTTTCATCTCCTTGCATTTACTTTCATTTGCCATTTTCCTCTCATCTTCATATCCCCACTTCTAAAACATTTTCACAAAAACATAAAAATATTTTTCATTTTCCTTTTTGCTTCTTTGCTTGTTTGCATACTTTTAGTCGCTACCGTGTTTGAGTTTGTTATCCAAAAATATGAGGATGGTAAAGTTCCTAAAGTTGAAATTCCCACAAGTTTGGTTTCTAAATTTTTTGTTGCGGGAAGTGGGAACATCATAGGGGAAAGTGTTATTCAGGAATTCTTTAATTGCATGGGGGCATTGGTTTGTGATGACATTCCTATCCTAAAAAGAACTAAGAGTTACGCCGAACCTATTTCAGCACTTGTTCTTAATCTTGAGAGAAAATCCATGCGTACTCACCCCACTTTGTATTGTTCTATGAATTACCTGTTATAAATAACCCTAGGGCTAAAAAGATATCTACTCTTGTCCTTATGAATGAATTTGATTATATAGTACGTGAGGCTAGGGAGATCTTTGGTTTTTACAATATGAGCCATGAACGCCCCGTTACAAATGAAATTCTATACAATGAAGATTATCGGTTGAGATATTTGTTTCGTGATAATTATACTTTCGATGAAAGTACCAAAAAGGAAGTTCCTCCCATGCAAATTATCCAACAAGTTTTCAATGGTATTAATCAACAATATTCTTGGATAGTAAAGGGGATTTATCAACATGATTGATAAACAAATTTCCCATGTTTTCCTAATTTTTGAGAATTTTTGGAGTTACACAATTATAGTCATTGTCCAGATCATTACAGACTATTCTGTTTTTGACAGATTCTGTTTTCGTTGTATTGTTTGCTTGTTTTAATGAATCTATGGATTGAATTAGGGGGTATAAGTCATGGTGAAGATAGAATACTATAGGTATTACGCAATAATAAAATATGAATGGGTTTACAACATTACTGTCGTGGTGGGCGCATGGCAGATGCCATGGTATGGCTAAAGAGAGGAGGAGGCTCGAGGGCACTGGTGGGCTCTAGAGGCGGGGTTGGCATGAGCGAGCGCGGGACGCAAGACATACCCACGTTTGGGCTCTCCAGAGAGATAACACCCCTAGTCCTGCCGAGTGTAGTTTGATATGCGACAGTACAAGGTTGCTCCTAGAGCTGTATGGAGGGAGAAGGAAGGCTGGCCAAGGCTTAGGCTGCTCCTTCTCCTTGGATGGATTATGCTGTTTGGTGGCTAATTTCTCTATGCTTTCCCGCTTGCTTACTTCTCTACCTTCCTGTATATGCAAGGGCTCCTAGGGGTTTTATAGGCCAACCTCCCAGGGGTACAATGGTAATGTTACAAGTTGGTGGGTCCGGGTTGTTGGCATCTGAGGTCCCGGGCTGGGACCTGCTAGGGGCTTGTGGTTCATCGGGTTCCCCTAGGTGCGGGCCCCATGTGCCTAGGGGGATTGTGTGCCTTCTTGTCGATCGTCAGGGCGTGGCCGAGTCGAGTCGTGTACAGTGGCACTCTGTCAGGTCGCCGCTTGTTGTCGTCAGTAGTGACGACGGGGGCACTATAGCCACGTCGGCCCTGGTCAGCGGGTAGGTGAGGGGCACTGTTGCCACGCCCGACTGACCAGAGGCATGGATGGGGCACTGTTGCTCTGGTCATCAGTGGCTGAAGACTCGTCCCATAGTACAGCCTGGATGGGACGGGAGCTGACCCGTGGCTGGGTTGCGGAGCATGCGACGGGGGAGATGGCTTGTTGGGGAAGCCTTGGTTGCACCGGGTTCGGCCGTCTTGTTCTGGTTGTCGAGGACGAGTCGAGGTGCATGGCCGGGTCGGAGAGTTTGGCCGGGTTGCAGGGCCTGGCCGGGTCAAGCGACCCTGCCAGGCGCGTGCCGGCTTGAGGGGCGACGCCGGCCCCGTTGTTTTTGAAAAGGATCCGGGTTCCGTTGCCTGCCCGAGGTTCATCCACCCGACAAGTACCTAAAGTTTATGATTTGCTTGTTATACTAACGGATCTCATGAGTTTCAGTTGAGTTTTGTGTGCTGAAGTTTTCAAGTTTTAAGTGAGATCACGATGGATGAAGGAATAAGGAGTGGCAAGACCCTAATCTTGGAGATGGCCAAGGCACCCAAGGTAATATTCAAGGACACCCAAGACTCTAAGCTTGGGGATGCCCCGGATGGCATCCCCTCTTTTTCTACCAACCATCGGTAAATTACTTGGAGCTATATTTTTATTCATCACATGATATGAGGTTTGCTTGGAGCGCCATGTATTATATGAGTCTTTGCTTTGTTTGCTTTTTAGTTTGCCACAATCATATTTTCTGGACACGCCTTTTTGAGAGGGACACACATTATTCGTGATTTGTTAGAATACTCTATGTGCTTCATTTATATCTCTTGAGCTTGGCAGTTGCTCTAGTACTTCACTTATATCTTTTAGAGCACGACGGTGGTTATATTTTAAAGAAATAGTTGCACTCTCACATTTCACTTATGTAGTTTTGAGAGTTTGATAAATAGTAAATGAAATATGCACGAGTTGTGAAATTGGTCCTAATATGATAGGTATTCAAGAGGGATATAATAAAAACTTTCATGTAGATCACTGAATATGATAAGTTTGATTCCTTGCAATAGTTTTGCGATAAAAAGATTGTAATATGTGGGAGGTACAACTGAATGATTGTGGTTTAGTAAGAATATTGGTGTTAAGGTTTGTGATTCCCGAAGCATACACGTATAGTCTCCTATTATGCTAAGAAGTTGGAGCATGATTTATTATTAAGTGTCTTCCTTTGCGTGAAGGCCGGGCGCGCGCGATGGTTAACTCCTACCAACCTCCCCAATAGGGGCATGCATGGCAGTACTTTGCTTTGAGGGCTAATAAACTTTGGCAATAAGTATGTGAGTTCTTTATGGCTAATATGAGTCCACGAATTATACGCACTCTCACCTTTCCGCCATTTGCTAGCCTCTCCGGTACCATACATTGCCCTTTCTCACCTCGAGATGTGGTGCAAACTTCGCCGATGCATCCAAACCCCGTGATATTATATGTCGTGGTTCTAAGTCTGACAGTAGAATGGGGGGTAGGTATGGAGAGGCAAGATCCTAGCTATGGAGTAGTTGTACACACGAGTGTTTAATGAGTTCAGGCCCTTCTCTGAGGAAGTAATAGCCCTACGTCTCGGAGCCCGGAGGCGGTCGACTGGTTTATGTGTATATGAGTTACAGGGGTGCCAAACCCTCTACCAGTGGAGGGGGGTGGCTTATATAGAGGACGCCAGGACCCCAGCCAACCCACGTAGCAGAGGGTTAAAGTACATTAAAGCTGGGTGTTACTGGTAACGCCCTACATAAAGTGTCATCATGACCATTGAGACTACTTAATTACAGACCGTTTGGATACAGAGTAGATCCTGAACTCTTGATGGTCGAGTGAGTCTTCATGGTCGAGTGTCTTTAGGGTCGTTGAGTGTCTTCTAGCCGGTCGAGTGAAGTCCCTCTTGGTCGACTGGAAGGTAGCTTCGTCTAAGGATGTCCTTGGGTATGGTATCCTAGATAGGTCCATGACCCTACCCTAGGTACATAACATCATCATTAGCCCCCGAATGGATCGAGGTTTGAGTGAGGAAGGAGTTGATGATTTTCTCCGACTTATTTCCTATGCTTTAATTATGTCGTATCTTGAATCGGTGACTTTTCTTTCGGTGTTGGCGTCAACTTTTACTTCAGTCGCCTTGATCCATTCTTGTCTTCTGTCGAGTGAACTTTTTGGACTTTGATGAACTTCCGAGTGACGGATCGCAGGAAAGATATCGTCTGACAGATTGATCTGCTGTTAGCGGATTTTGCGGGATCCGAAATTTGGGAAGCGCGCGAAGCGGGGCGGACCGCGGCAATCATATGGGATAAGGCATGGACTCCTTGATTTCTGCGCCGCCTTTTTCGCCACGTATCGTGCGTGCGCGACTGTTTCGGGATGTGACAGGATCGCCCGGACCCACTCGTCAGCCACTCGGAAGTGCCCTTATATAAAGCGCCGGGGGAGGGTTTTTTGAACAGTGCCTTCCCATTCTTCTCTCTTCCCTCTTTGCCTCCGCCCACTGCGCCTGCCCTCACCCCCACCTATCCACTCCTCGCGCGCTTCGCCGGCGACGATGGTGAAGGAGAAGACGGCGGCCCTAGAGCGCGCGAAGAAGGCGACGGCGACGGGGCAAGCGAAGGGGAGACCGTCCAGTCAGGGCGGATCTTTGTCAAGGTCCCGCCTGCCGAAGGGTTGGGTCCAAGGGGATTGGATCCGCTCGACCATCACTGAGAAAGATCTCAATGACCTGGCCAATGAGGGACTGATCCCCCATGGGTCAGCGAGGCTTCCGGGGACCGAGTGTCAACCGCAGCCGCAGGAGGGTGAGTTCGTTCTCTTAGCCACTCACGTGGACCGTGGTTTTTCTCTACCGCCGAGTGTTTTCTTTCGGGGGTTTCTGAATTTCTTTGGGGCGCAACTCCACCATTTCACTCCCAACTCCATCGCCTATCTTGCTGCCTTTGTGTCCATGTGCGAGAACTTCCTGGGTTGTCGACCACACTGGGGTCTCTTCAAGCACATATTCACCTGTCGTTCATAGACAGTGAAAAAGGCGAGTACAGACGATGAGAGGACTTAGGTTATCCAGATGTGCGGTGGTCTTGGGATTCAGATGAGGAATAAGAGTACTTTCCCAGCCATGACCCTTCCTGAGTCGGTCAGAGGGTGGCAGTCGACTTGGTTCTACTGCCAAGACGAGTCGACGCCGGGGCAGTCGACTGGTCTCCCTCTGTTTTACATGGACCGAGTGGACAAGCCCTCTTCCCTGAAAGTGCTTCCTGAGGAGAAAGTTCAGGTGAAAATGCTGATGGAGCGCGTAGTCCAACTCGTTAGAGAAGGAGTGATGGGTATGGATCTTCTGGAGGTCTTCCTTAGGCGGCGCATCCAACCACTTCAGTACCGAGGCCATCCGATGTGGCTGTATTGTGGGACCGAGGACACCACTCGGGTCCATCCAGAGGCAGTCGACGATGCCACACTGGAGAGGTGGGTGACCGCGATTACGGGGAATAAGGACAACCCTCGAGGGGCCAGGAGGATCCCACCACTCGACTGTACCTACACACCGGACACGGTATGGCCATTTATTTCCAATCGCAATCTTGCTTTATTCATTCTGCTTCGCTGTGAATTGGTCGAGTGATCTTTGCTTTGCTTTGTTGCTTGACAGGCCACCACGGAGTTATACTCGATGCCCAAGGGAGCACAGACGCCGACTGAAGAGGAGGAAGGAAGTGGGGGCGAAAGCCCGGACGAGTGGGATTCGGATGCTGACGACGGTGATGAGGCTGAAGACTTTGATGAGGAGGAAGAGGAGGAGGAGGAGGAGGAGGAAGTTGCACCTCCCCGCTCGGAAAGACGCTCGAAGCTTGTCCATGATCCCGCGACTGAGCATGGTAAGGGGGTCGCGACTGTTACCCAGTCGACCAAGCGCCCTCGGACTACTTCTTCGGTGCCGACTGAGAAGGCTCCAAAGCAATCTCGAGTGGCGCCGTCGAAACCTGCGAAGGTCTTGCCGAAGATGAAGATGGTGATCCCCACTATCTCAGGGTAATGGTAGTCTTGAGTTTTCCTCGTTTCATGAACTTGCTCTTGGTCGACTCATGGGTCAATCGACTGACTTCCGGAACTGCAGTGCTGCTACTTCTGATACTTCGGCCAGGGCTGAAGACCACGAGATGGAGGATGCTGCTACCTCAAAAGCTGGTATGACTCTTGTGATGCCGTTTTCAGTCGACTGACTTATTGTCTCTAATTTTGATTCTTTCTGCAGCTTCATCTAACATTGTTATTGACCTTCCTGACGACGACGACGAAGAACCACCAAGGCAGAGGAGGAGCAAGAAAACGTCTGCTGGCAAGGCGACTCAGGATGTGCCGGCACCCGAGACATTGGTTGTGGAGGGAGACAATGTCACTCGGCCCACCGTAACCTTTGCGGTGCCGTTGACGAGTGCTCGTCCTTCGTCGTCGAGTGCTGCTCAACCTTCGCTTTTCTCCACCTACCCCATTCCAGAAGACCAAGCTAGTGCTGCTAAAGAAGCAATACGCCAAGCGGGGGTCATGATGGAGCAAGTGAAGGCAATACGAGAAGCCAGCCAGGCAGCCTATGACGCCAGTTCGGCTCTTCAGAGTAATGTTCAGGTCAGTCGGTCACTGCCTATTCTGTTAGGATATGATATCTGAAAACTCTTCTTTCTGAAATTCTTAGAGTTTGTCCTACACCCACTAGGTGTGTCGATTGAAATTCCGGATTAGTGGGGGCACGCTGAGTGCACCCACTGGGTGTAGTCCCCAAGGCTATGGTCGATTGCTGGCAGTCGACCATAGGCTTTAAGTTTTTTCCTTACTCGACTAGGTCGAATAGACTCATAGACTGGTGGGGGCACGCTGAGTGCACCCACTGGGTGTAGTCCCCGAGACTGTGGTCGACTCCTGGCAGTCGACTATAGTCTGAAGAACTAATGAAACTAGTCTCCTTTTTTTTGTTGGTCGACTAGTCGACTCTAACTAATGAAACTAGTGGGGGCACGCTGAGTGCACCCACTGGGTGTAGTCCCCGAGACTATGGTCGAATGGTTGTATTCGGCCGTAGTCTTAGAAACGCTATGATTTTTCCTTACTCACTCGGAAGTGAATTGTCTTTGACATCTGTCGATTGGTTCTTCGTAGAAATCCTGTGACCTTGCAGCTCGTTATACTGAGTTGGAGAACAAACACATTCAGCTCGAGCTCGATCTAAAACTGGCCCAAGAGAACTTAATGAAGGCGAAGGAGGAAGAAAAAGGTATGCTTGGTGAGGCTTTTGACGACTGCCTTTGCCACTTACTTGTTTCCAAATCTAATCTTACTGTTACTTTGCAGACAAAGTGAGGGATGCCCTGAAGAAGCAAGAGCTTGACTTGGCTGAGATGCAAAAAACTGCTTTAGAGAAGGCCAGGCTCGCGGATGAGAAGCTGGCTTCAGTGACCAAGCTTGAAGAAGAAAACACCAATCTGAAAGCTGCTCTTGTTGCTGCCAACCAGGAGGTCAGTCGACTGAAAAGTGACCAGACCACCTTGAATGACAAGGCCAGTGAGTTGAAGAGAAAGAAGAACGATCTAGAGGCTTATCTAGGTGGACTCGCCAAGAAGTTGTTCCTCATGCTTGAAGGTAATCCTTTGTATCAAACAAATATTTTAATTGTAACCTCTGACTGTTTGTCTTGACTCGGTGGTTGTGCTTGCAGAGTTTTGCCAGAACTTTGAAGAGGAGACTGGTCGACTGGAAGTAAACCTGGACACCATCAACTCTCCTGTGAAAGATGAAGTCGCCATGAATGTGCTCCGGCTTGAATCTCGTGTTGCTGCTGTCATCGATTATCTCGCAAGGCTGAAGGTTGCAACTTCTCGCATCGACACAACACTCTGGCCAAGAGAGACACTCTAGAACGACCTCGAGTCCCTGATGACTCGACTGAACGAGGTCCCAAGTCGAGTGCAGGAGTGGAAGAAGTCTTCGGCCAGGTGCGGTGCGGATGTTGCTCTATCTCTGGTCCGCGTTCACTGCAAGGATGCACGAGAGGACAAGCTGGTGGCTCTTAGGGTGGCTAACACCAAGAAGCACGATTTCAGATCTTTCATGGAGACCTTCATTGCTGCTGCCACTCGGATTGCAGATGGAATTGATCTAGACGAGTTTGTTGCACCTTCCAGCCCTCCACAGGAGGGGTAAAAAACTTCTGAGCTTGATACTTTAAATTTGCCTCGTTATGCCGAGTGAGTTTTGTAACCGACAAACCTTAACAGGCCTAGCGCCTGAGCACTTTCGGTTCCGTTAGGTGTTATCCGAATTTGGATTCGTCGTTGAATATGTTTGCATTTGGTTTGAGGTGTCTTTTGCAGGTTAAAGCGAAGCGCTTATTGCAATCGACTTGTTCCCCAATACACTTAGGCGAGCACTGAGCTGCAGCTAAGCCCCCGAGTGAGAGGTTTGCTCTCCACTAGGTAGGATTTTTAGATACTTAGGCGAGCACTGGGCTGCAGCTAAGCCCCCGAGTGAGAGGTTTGCTCTCCACTCGGTAGGATTTTAGATACTTAGGCGAGCACTGGGCTGCGGCTAAGCCCCCGAGTGGGAGGTTTGCTCTCCACTCGGTAGGATTTTAGATACTTAGGTGAGCACTGGGCTGCAGCTAAGCCCCCGAGTGGGAGGTTTGCTCTCCACTCGGTAGGATTTCAGATACTTAGGCGAGCACTGGGCTGCAGCTAAGCCCCCGAGTGGGAGGTTTGCTCTCCACTCGGTAGGATTTAAAATACTTAGGCGAGCACTGGGCTGCAGCTAAGCCCCCGAGTGGGAGGTTTGCTCTCCGCTCGGTAGGATTTTGAATTGGTGGCGTAGCTCGGAAGGAGAGGGTAGCAGTCAACCTGCACCTCGTCCTCCTTGCAGAGTGCATGTTGTACTTGTGGCGTAGCTTGAAAGGAGAGGGTAGCGGTCGACCTGCACCTCGTCCTCCTTGCGAAGCGCACGTTGTACTTGTGGCGTAGCTCAGAAGGAGAGGGTAGCAGTCGACCTGCACCTCGTCCTCCTTGCGAAGCGTACGTTGTACTTGTGGCGTAGCTCGGAAGGAGAGGGTAGCAGTTGACCTGCACCTCGTCCTCCTTGCGAAGCGCACGTTGTATTTGTACTTAGGCGAGCGCAATGCTGCAGCTAAGCCTCCGAGTGGAAGACTGGCTTACCACTCGACATGATTTTGTTTATCTTAGGCGAGTACTTGGACTGCAGCTAAGCCTCCGAGTAGAAGGCTGGCTTACCACTCGACAAGATTTTGTTTATCTTAGGCGAGTACTTGGACTGCAGCTAAGCCTCCGAGTGGAAGGCTGGCTTACCACTCGACAAGATTTTATTTATCTTAGTTGAGTACTTGGACTGCAGCTAAGCCTCTGAGTGGAAGGCTGGCTTACCACTCGATAGGATTTTGTTTATCTTAGGCGAGTACTTGGACTGCAGCTAAGCCTCCGAGTGGAAGGCTGGCTTACCACTCGGTAGGATTTTGTTTTATCTTAGGCAAAACGGATTTCGCAGCTAAGCCTTCGTGTGGGAGACTGGCTCACCACTCGGTTAGGATTCTTTTTACAGACTTGGGCGAATCGGATTCGCAGCCAAGCCACCCACTAGGGGATTGTTTTGAGTGGACAAAAGAAATAATGATTGCTGGGAAGATTATAAAGCTCTTGTCTTTGATAAATAAACTACAGAAGTACTTTTATTACAACTCATCCGAGTGAATACTTAGGTGTAAAAGGGGCGGAGAAGCTCCGCGTTCCAAGCTCGGGGCTCGTCGATCTGATGCTCGACATTGTAAAGACGGTATGCTCCATTGTGGAGAACCTTGGTGACGATGAAGGGACCTTCCCAAGAAGGAGCAAGCTTGTGTGGTTTCTGCTGATCCACTCGGAGAACTAAATCTCCTTCCTGGAAGGCTTGACTCTTCATGTCTTTGGCGTGGAAGCGACGCAAGTCTTGTTGGTAAATGGTCGATCTGATCAGAGCCATCTCCCTCTCTTCCTCTAAAAGGTCGACTGCATCCTGTCGTGCTTGTTCTGCTTCAGCTTCAGTGTAGAGCTCGACCCGGGGAGCATTGTGGAGAAGGTCACTCGGCAAGACTGCTTCAGCTCCGTAGACCAAGAAGAATGGAGTTCTTCCAGTCGACCGGTTGGGCATGGTCCTTAACCCCCAAAGCACTGAGGGAAGTTCGTCGACCCATGCACCAGCCGCATGCTTAAGATCACGCATCAAACGGGGTTTCAACCCTTTGAGAATCAAACCGTTGGCTCGTTCTGCTTGTCCATTCGACTATGGGTGAGCGACTGAAGCATAGTCGACTCGCGTGCCTTGAGATGTGCAGAAAGCTCTAAACTCTTCGGAGTCGAAGTTTGACCCGTTGTCAGTGATGATGCTGTGCGGGACCCCATATCTGAATATCAATTCTCTGATGAAGCTGACAGCAGTACCGGCATCGAGGTTCTTGATGGGTTTAGCTTCGATCCACTTAGTGAACTTGTCGACTGCTACCAGCACATGGGTAAAACCGCTTCTGCATGTTCTCAAAGGACCGACCATATCCAAACTCCACACTGCAAAGGGCCAGACGAGTGGTATAGTCTTCAAAGCTGACGCGAGCTTGTGTGACATATTGGAGTAAAATTGGCATCCCTCGCACTTGTCGACTATCTCCTTCGCCATTTCATTCGCTCTTGGCCAATAAAATCCGGCTCGGTATGCTTTGGCCATGATGGTCCGAGAGGATGCATGATGGCCACAGGTCCCTGAGTGGATGTCATCAAGGATTATTCGACCTTCCTCCGGTGTTATGCATTTCTGACCAACTCCAGTCGCGCTTTCTCTGTATAACTGTCCTCTTATCACGGTAAAGGCTTTAGATCGGCAGACGATCTGTCGAGCCTCTTCTTCGTCCTACGGGAGTTCTTTCCTCAAGATATACGCGATATATGGTACTTTCCAATCTGGAGTGATCACTAGAACTTCCATGATCAGGTCGACCACTGCTGGGACTTCAACCTTAGTCGGGTCCGTAACACTCTTAGGTTGCGGAGCTTCATCGGTAAAAGGGTCTTCTACGACTGACGGAGTGTGGATATGCTCCAAGAACACATCACTGGGGATGGCTTCTCTCTTGGATCCTATCTTCGCCAGATTGTCAGCTGCTTGATTTTTCAGTCGGGGTATGTGGTGGAGCTCTAACCCTTCGAACTTCTTTTCGAGCTTCCTCACTGCATTGCAGTATCCAGTCATTGCTGGGCTTCTAACGTCCCACTCCTTCATCACCTGATTGACCACCAATTCTGAGTCGCCATAAACCATAAGGCGACGGACGCCGAGTGAAATGGCCATGCACAACCCATACAAGAGTGCTTCATATTCTGCTTCATTGTTGGAGGAATCAAAGTGAATTTGGAGCACATATCTGAGCTTGTCTCCTCGGGGGGAAACCAAAACAACCCCAGCACCAGAACCATTTAACATATTAGAGCCATCAAAGAACATGGTCCAATGCTCCGAGTGAACTTGAGTCGGCTGTTGTTGCTCAATCCACTCGGCAAGGAAATCTGCTATAGCCTGGGACTTAATGGCTTTCTTTGCCTCGACTTTGATATCAAGGGGAAGGAGTTCAATCTCCCACTTAGCCACTCGACCAGTTGCATCTCTGTTGTGCAGAATCTCTGACAATGGTGCATCGCTGATGACTGTAATGTCATGATCAGAGAAATAATGAGCAACCTTCTTCATGGTCATGTAGATCCCATATACGAGCTTCTGATAATGAGGATATCTTTGCTTCGATGGGGTCAAAACATACACTGGGCGCTGAACTTTGAAGGCTTTCCCTTCTTCTTCCCGCTCGACCGTAAGTACTGTACTGACGACTTGTCCTGTGGCTGCAATATAAAGCAACAGAGGCTCTTTGCTGATTGGAGCAGCAAGCACTGGCTGGGTGGAGAGCAGAGTTTTTAACTCGGCAAACGCTGCATCAGCTTCTAGAGTCCGCTCGAACTTGTCTACCTTCTTCATCAGTCAGTAAAGGGGCAACTCCTTTTCACCGAGGCGAGAGATGAATCGACTTAACGCGCCAAGCATCTAGTAAGCTTCTGGACGTCGTGCACACGCATAGGGCGTTTCATTCGGAGTATGGTGCCAACTTTTTCTGGGTTAGCATCGATTCCTCGTTCGGAAACGAGAAAACCGAGTAACTTTCCGCCAGGTACTCCGAATGTGCACTTTGATGGATTGAGCTTGATATCATACCTCCTGAGATTGGCAAATGTTTCAGCTAAGTCGGTCAATAGGTCGGAACCCTTTCGTGACTTGACCATGATATCATCCATGTATGCTTCCACATTCCGACTGATTTGAGTGAGCAAGCACTTTTGAATCATTCTCATGAACGTGGCTCCGGCATTCTTGAGGCCGAATGGCATGGTGATATAGCAGAAGCACCCGAATGGAGTGATGAAAGCTGTTTTGATTTCGTCGGGCCCATATAGACGGATCTGATGATACCCGGAATAAGCATCTAGAAAAGACAATCTCTCGCACCCTGCGGTCGAGTCGACAATTTGGTCGATGCGAGGGAGAGGAAAATGATCTTTTGGGCAGGCCCGATTAATGTGCTTGAAATCAATGCACATGCGAAGTGAGTTGTCCTTCTTGGGAACCATAACGACATTGGCGAGCCACTCGGAGTGGTATATCTCTCGGATGAACTCTGCTGCAAGGAGCCGAGCCACCTCCTCGCCAATGGCTTTTTTTCTTCTGAACGGCGGACCGTCGAAGATGCTCTTTAACAGGTTTCGCTTTTGAGTCGACTCTAAGGCGATGCTCAGCCAGTCCCCTGGGAACACCCGGCATGTCAGCTGGCTTCCATGCAAAGATGTCCCAGTTCTCACGGAGGAACTGGATGAGCGCTTCTTCCTATTTAGAGTCGAGTGTTGTGGAAATATGGGTCGGGGCTGCATTGGGTTCAGTCGGGTGGATATGAACTGGCTTCGTCTCCCCGGACGACTGAAATGCTGACTCTGTGGCGGGCTTCTTGGCCCGCAGCAAATCACTCGGATCTACATTCTTCTTGTATTCCTCCAGCTCTACCACTGTTATCTGGTCATCCGCAATCTTTGAGCCTTTCTGGAAACACTCTTCTACTTTCTTCCGGCTGCCAGTGATGGTGATCACGCCTTTGGGGCCAGGCATCTTTAACTTGAGGTACACATAACATGGTCGAGCCATGAAGCGGGCCTAGGCTGGTCTTCCCAAAATAGCGTGGTAGGCGCTTTGGAAATCCACGACTTCAAATGTCAGCTTCTCTTTGCGGAAATGCTTCGAGTCGCCGAACACTACATCTAGAGCTATTTGGCCGAGTGACTCAGCCTTCTTTCCCGGGATGACTCCGTGAAAACTCATGTTGCTGGAACTGAGCCTGGACATTGGAATGCCCATTCCCTTGAGCGTCTCTGCGTATAGTATGTTCAATCCACTACCGCCATCCATCAATACTTTCGTTAGTCGAGTGCCTTCAATGACTGGGTCGACCACCAGCGCTTGCCTCCTAGGGGTGGCAATGTGAGTAGGGTGATCAGAGTGGTCGAAAGTAATGGGAGTTTGCGACCATCTCAGATAGTTTGGTGTCGCTGGGGCGACCATATTGACCTCATGGTTGATCACTTTCAGTCGACTTTTGCTCTCTACATCAGCAAAAATCATCAGAGTGGAGTTGACATGAGGGTACTCCCCATCACTGTCCTCTTTGTCCTCAGCCTTGTCCGACTCCTTCTCTTTGTCCTTCGGCTGCTTCCCTTGAAACTGCTAGATTAAGAGCCGACACTGGCGAGTGGTATGCTTTGGGTAGATGAAGTTACCCTCTTCATCTTTCTTCGTGTGGATATGACACGGTAGATCCATCACGTCATTACCTTCCTTATCTTTTACCTTCTTGGGATTCCAAGATCCTTTGGGCTTCCCTTTGAATTTGCCTTAAGTCACGGCCAGAGCCTCCCCAGGAGCAGCTGGCTCGGCCTTCCGCTTTTGCTTCCGACTGGAGTTTCCTTTATCCGACTGACTCGGCTTGTACTTGCCACTCCGGAGTCGGTCCTCTTCTTCGCCATTGGCGTACTTGGTGGCTATTTCCATCATCCGACTCAGGGTCATATCTCCAGTTCGACCAAACTTCAAGCTCAACTCTCTGTTCTTGACACCATCCTTGAAGGCGCAGACCGCTTGATGGTCTGACACATTCTCTATAGTATGATGCAAAGTGATCCATCTCTGGATGTAATCTCTCAATGTTTCACTCGACTTTTGTACACAAACTTGCAGCTTAGTCAATCCGGCAGGTCGCTTGCAAGTTCCCTCGAACGTCCTGACGAACACTCGAGAAAGATCTTCCCAGGTGTAAATGCTGCTAGGAGCTAACTGATTCAACCACGCCCTGGCCGAACCCTCTAGCATAAGTGGCAAATGTTTCATGGCCACCTCATCATTACCGCCACCAATGTGAACAGCCACTCGGTAGTCTTCAAGCCAAGTTTCAGGCTTAGACTCTCTGGTGAACTTACTCACCCCAGTCGCCAACCTGAAGTTGGGGGGTATCACTGCGGCTCTGATGGCTCTGCTAAAACATTCTGGACCTGAAACATGGACTCGGCTGCTTGTGGGCACATCTCTGTCATGGCCACCTCTATGAGCTCTGTTCCGGTCGACCAAACCTTGCACGATGATGGATCTCGCGTCAAAGCCTGGCTCTCTGGGGTCGACTGGAGCTCTCCGCCCAACACTGAGCTGGCGTCTGTCATCTTGCTGCCGATGGGCGTTAGACCCACTTCTCGGGGGAGGAGTGGGCACTCGTCGCCTGTCATCACGATCAAATCGATCATCATAGTGGTCCCGCCGGCCTTCACGTCCCACGCGCCTCGGAGGCGACCTTGGACTGTGAGCCGACTAAACAGTATTAACAGCGACGGATCGACTGTGAATCCTGTTGCGCGACTATGACACAGCTGAATTCTGATCTCCTGCCGCCCGGAGCAAATCTCTGATCTGCATCAAGCCTCTTCCAGCCTCTGAGTGAGAGGGCTAAATTGACTCCGCTATACGGGCTGCAGCTGCCAAATTCTAAATTGGGGTTCGATATACCTAAGTCGGTTGCGGAAAGAGCTGACGTCGGTTGGAGTTGGTCACTCGTTGACACGCACGCTCGTCGAGTGCTCGCTGGAGGTTCTCCAGTCGAGTGCGTTCAGCCAGGTTGGCTAAACGTACCTCTTCCAAAGCACGAGCCTCAGGAGTTTCTCCTGCAATGGGAGTATGCAGGGCATCCATGTTCCGGCGGCGAAGTTCTTCCCTCTGCTGAGAAGTGAGTGGCTCAAGCTGATACTCTTCGTGGGCTTGAGCAGGGTCGCCCCCATCGTCCATCTCATCATCGCAGGGGAAACCGAGAGGACTACGAGGCCCGTTGACCATCAGGACCTCCGCCGCTGGATCACTGCTATCGCACTCGGATGCAGTGTCTACGGAGCCAGTCAACAGGTCGAACAGGCCGTAGAGAGATTCGTCGGGCTCAATTGCCGCGACTTGGGTGGTGGCCGATTGGCGAGCCACTGCGTGTCTCACCCATTGCTGGAGTCTCGACCGATCGGAGTGCTTGCGCTGGCGGGAGACAGGGAGGGAGGACGGCGCAGGAGTCGACCGATATGGGGTCGACGGCTGCCGCAGCAAGACTCCGCGGACACACGCCCGAAAGTGCGTCGCCCCACGGACGGGGAGCGCATCGATGTCGAGTGGTGCCTCCTGGAGCCAAGCGGAGTCGTCGGCGATGAAAGCGAGCGCACCGAGACGGATCTCGCGGCCCTCGACCAGAGCTCCGACGGAAACCATGCTGAAGGCGATCAGACAAATTGCAACTTCTCCAAAAAAGTTGCTAAGACACCGGCCCCAAGGTGGGCGCCAACTGTCGTGGTTCTAAGTCTGACAGTAGAATGGGGGGTAGGTATGGAGAGGCAAGATCCTAGCTATGGAGTAGTTGTTCACACGAGTGTTTAACGAGTTCATGCCCTTCTCTGAGGAAGTAATAGCCCTACGTCTTGGAGCCCGGAGGCGGTCGACTGATTTATGTGTATATGAGTTACAGGGGTGCCAACCCCTCTACCAGTGGAGGGGGTGGCTTATATAGAGGACGCCAGGACCCCAGCCAACCCAGGTAGCAGAGGGTTAAAGTACATTAAAGATGGGCGTTACTGGTAACGCCCTACATAAAGTGTCATCATGACCATTAAGACTACTTAATTACAGACTGTTTGGATACAGAGTAGATCCTGAACTCTTGATGGTCGAGTGAGTCTTCATGGTTGAGTGTCTTTAGGGTCGTCGTGTGTCTTCTAGCCGGTCGAGTGAAGTCCCTCTTGGTCGACTGGAAGGTAGCTTCGTCTAAGGATGTCCTTGGGTATGGTATCCTAGATAGGTCCATGACCCTACCCTAGGTACATAACATCATTGCCCTTTCTCACCTTGAGATGTGGTGAAAACTTCGCCGATGCATCCAAACCCCGTGATATTATACGCTCTATCACACATAAACCTCCTTATATTTTCATCAAAACAGCCACCATACCTACCAATCATGGCACTTTTCATAAATATCCCGAGATATATTGCCATGCAACTTCCCCACTCCCCCACCATACCTACCATGCGTATGTGCGCACTTATTGCGGGGTAGTGGGAAAGGCGAGCGCAGACGATCCCACTCCCCCATGTTCAAATCGAGGGCTATAAATCAGGGTGAGGGGGGGGGACATCATTCTTGCTCGCGCCCTCCTGCCTCTTCGCCCTTGCTCTGGTTCTTGCAACCGCCACGCTGCGACGGCCGTTGCTTCTAGCAGAACCTCGTCGTCGTCCATCTTCTTCCTTCCTTTCTCGTATTCATCGATGGAGCTGCCGTTGGGCTCTTGGATGGGCTCGACCGTCACCGTCGAGGACATCGCCTACCTCCGCTCCTCCCGGCGGTTGCCGCGGGAGACGAAGGTCGCCGTGCGCCTACCGCGGGGCGAGCAGAGGCCGCAGCCCCAGGACACGGAGCGCGTGGTCTTCCTCATGCATTTTGAGCATGGATTTGGGCTGCTGGCGAGCACCTTCTTCCGCACGTTCCTGGAGTTCTTCGGGCTCCAGCCCCACCATCTTGGTGCCGGCTCCATCGTCCAGCTTTCGGGCTTTGTTACCCTCTGCGAGGGGTATTTGGGGGTCGAGCCCACGATCGACCTATGGGAACGCCTCTTCTCCCTAAAGCAGTAGGGGCCGACGGTCGGAGAGTTTGCCGACTACGGCGCCGCCGTCATCTCGAAGCGGTCGGGGGCGGACTGCCCCAAGATTCCGATGGAGGATTCTGCCAAGAAATGGCAGAACTCCTTCTTCTACGTCCGCAACTTGGGTGCGGACCGCATCAATCTTTCGACCTTCGCCATAGTGCCACCGCGGGCGAAGATGAACTTGGGCTACTCCCCTAGGAACCCGTCGTAGGAGATTCTCAATCTCTGCGAGCGGGTGGCAGTGATGAAGACACGGGAGGCACTCACCGGCAACGACCACATTGCCGCCTTCATCATGCGCCGGGTCCTCCCATTGCAGCGGTGCACCTCCCTTATCAGCGAGATGGCCGGTCTCCAAGACCCCAATCGCATGGGGGCGGCGTGGCTGTCAGAGGACCAGATCGCGCGCCGAGTGAACAACATCTCCAAGCCCAACCTTGGGGACGACTGGCGATTCGGCAACGCGCCGTACAACGAGTCGAATCTGGCGCCCTTGGTGAGTATTTGGTCTCCTTACTTTCCTGCTGCACATCTCCTTGTTCGCCCTGACGCGACGCGGGAGGTGCTTTGTCGCAGGTGGTGCGGGCGGCGTCGGAGGAGCCCGCGGCCCATGGCAGGGAGGAGGAGGCCGAGGTCGACGCCGGTGCTGGGCGTCGCGCGGGTAAGTCCTGTCTTCTCTTTTGTGTTTCTTGAGTTGTCGATCGCGACACGACGCGGGGGACGCTGACACCAATTGCTGATGTAGTGGCGTTGGGCGGAGGAGGCGGCGACATGGGCGGAGCCGGGTCGTCGCGTGGAATGGCGCTGAGTCATCTGCACGGGAAGGATAGCGTCGCGCCACGGCCTCAGGCCCCGAAGCGCGCGGCAGACCCGGCCGGGAGCGCGAGGCCGGCCAAGAGGAAGCGTGGCGCTGGGCATGGGAGGCCGGCCCCCGGCCCGGTCCTGATAGGGTAAGTTTCTTCTCCTGTCTGTGTTCGAACGGTCGAGCTGGTTTTGCTCATGCTCATTCTGTCTTCTTCTTCAGGTCACGGATCGCGCTGGCGAGGGCGGCGGCAGATGCCGCGGCCGTCGAGGAGGCCGCGTTCCGCAGGAGCCGGTCCGACCCCGTCGACCGAGTCGAGGAGGAGCCGGCCGACCCGCACCTCGGCCTGGACCCGACCGACGCTGAAGGCCTGGCCTGGCGGGACAGGAACAGGGCTTGGACCGATGCAGCGGCAGCATGGGCGCGAGCCGGCGAGGAGCCGGCATGGCGCGAGATGCCGGAGGGCACGGTGGTGGCGGCAACAGTATTTGAGCCGTCGTAGGTGAGGGAGCACGGCCGTGGAGGCCATGCTGACGTGGTGATCCTTGACTAGGAGGTCATGGAGGTGGAGGATGACACCCCATCGTGGGTCGACGCTGTCGAGCGAGCGGGGGCCGGTGGAGGCGGCGATGGCGCCGTCTTGGAGGAGGCGCCATGGGCGACGGCGCAAGGGACGCCGCTGGTGTTGGAGGAGGCGCCGCGGGTGGAGGTGTCGCATGCCACCCCGGCTGCTGAGCCGGTGGTGGCGTCGCAGGCCGTCTTGGCGTCTGGGCCGGTGGCGGCGATGCAGGGCGCCCCGATGTCCAGGTCGTCGGTGACACCAGGGAGGGCGCCGAAGGAGGTGCTGGCCGCGTCGGGAGCAACCAGTGGGGAGCACGCCTTGGTGCCCCGGCAGGGAGGGCGTTGGGTCGCCGCACCGCAGCCGGTGCGAAGCAGGAGCGCCATGGTCTTCGGGCCTCAGACCCAGGAGGAGGCGGCGATGGAAACCGTCAGCCGCCGTCTGCGCGGTCGGACGGACCGGCTTGAGGCCTTCACCCAGGCCGAGGTGGACGCGGGACCTAGAGCGCGCCGTGCTAGTAAGCTTCTTCTACAACTTCTTCTTTGTGGGGGCGCGCTAGCGGACACACTGGGTGTAGCCCCTGAGGTTTGGGCCAACTACGTAGTAGTTGGGTAGAATCTTTTAGGATGCTGTCTTTGTTCTGATTACTGCCTTTTTCAGCAACTCGACGCCTACTGAGTTGGCGCCTTCAACCGCCTCCTGTGAAAATACCGGGAGCTCAAGGAGCAGCTCGCCACCAAGGAGGAGGAGCTCTGCTTTGCCGCAGGTATCTTCATGCTCTTTTCTAGTGGGGGCGCGCCAGCGCACCCACTGGGTGTAGCCCCTGAGATTCGGGCCAACTGTGTAACAGTTAGGCCAAATCTTAAGTCTTGCTTTTTTCTTTCTTGAATCTTTCTTTTTGCAGGCGAGGTGTTGTCCCGGTAGACCCGGCTGCTCCAAGCCAGTCATCACTATGACCGGCTTGTTGTCGACACCGGCCGTCTTGGTCCGAGGTTGCGCAGGCGATGGCGGAGGCGGTAGCGGCCCAATGGCCACTTGACGAGGCCAACCAACTGCTGGAGCAGCTGGCGGGCCATAAGAGCTGCCTCGAGGCTGAGGTGGAGCTTCTTAAGGCGGAGGCCGCCAAAGTGGTGGAGGCACAGTAGGCCCTGGTCGAGGCGGACCAGCAACGCGGCAGGCTAGCCCATGACAAGGGCCGGCTCCAGGCCGAGGTGGAGCGCCTGAGGGAGCAGGCTGCCACGGCGGAGGGGGCCTGTCGGGACGAGGCTCGCCATCGCGAGGCGTCCGAGAAGGCGACTAATGACAAGGACGCCGAGTTGAAGGCGGCCCTTGTCAAGGTGGTCGACTTGGAGAAGGCGCTCCAGGAGCGCGACCGCACCATTGATCGGGAGCGACGCGGTACGTTGCTCGAAGCGCAGCACCTGGAAGAATCCTTCTCGAGTAAGTGCTTTTCTTGTGTTTTGTCGGGTTGGGATCCGGCTTTTCATCCTTGTTGTCCTTTTTCCTGACTTGCTTCACTTTCTGGTAGGGGCCTTCCAGGAGATGGATTGGCTGACGGAGGAAGCCGTTCGCTTCCAGTGCGACTCGTCGGGAGTCGTTGGATCCGGGACGGGCCCGCAGGTGGTGTGGTCCTTCCCGGAAATCATGACCGCCGCCGAGGCCCGCCTGCGGGTTCTGGGGGAGCAGATGTGGCGGCTGTCCCAGGCCGACACGGCTATGACGACAGTCCTTTCGTCGGGCTCTGTTGAGCCGAACAGCTTCACGGGGCTGGCGCGTTGGCTGGAGATGGGGCCGGACCGGCTTCACGAGTGGCGCGTCTCCGCCGCTCGTGCCGGCGCTGAGATGGCGCTCCGGTTCGCGCCGTCCTGGCACCCGGACCTGCAGCTGGACGCGCTGATGGGCCAGCGGGCCAGCTCGGAGCAGCAGCTGCAGGAGCAGGCCGGCCGGATCGCCTCTCAGGCCAGCTACATCGCCGAGTTCGCCTTCCGTGACGAGTTCCAACCGGAGCGGGCGGAAGATGGCGGAGTCTTGGCTGGCGATGACTACAGGTTGTTTCTTCATGACCCGGTGGGCAGCTCCGAGGAGACGGGCATCTATTGTGACGGGGGTGCCGAGGAGGACACCGGTACCTCGCTGGACCCAGAGGCCGCCAGGGGAGAGCCGTCGATGTCGCGACCCAGCGCTGGAGATGCCTGAGATGCCTTGGTAGAATTTGTTAGGTAGCAGGTCCACCCACCCACTGGGGGTTCTGGGTGTAATGAACTCGGGCTGTGGGCCTTTTAAATATTTTTGTGTATATGTCGTGAATGGTTTTACTCTTGCTTTTCGTTTTTTGAACCATTTATTGCACTTTTCCTTTCTCAAACCTCCCCCCACCCCCGCGAGTCAGATGGCCGAGGCTCCGGTCCGTGACAAGGAGTTCGGCTCTTTTAGAGGAGCGCGCAGTACTTAGGTTTTTCAAAATGTTGAGCGCGAGCGAAACACCCACTGGGCCGGCTGGCGGCAACCCAGCGGAGCCGGTTGGCGAGCAGCCGGTCGTGCGACTGTTTATTTTTTGAGTGACGGGCCGGGTTGATCGACCCGGCGGCCTTTGACCTAGTGTTTGAAGCGCGCAGGAGCTCTGGCCCGTTGTGCTTGCCAGCCGACCGCCGAAGCCGGGTCTGTGGCTTAGGGTGAAGTGGGGGGCCGCAGTGGCCTTAGTGCGTCAGGAATCACCAGGTAATGCGGCGGGGTGGCGATCGAGCCGGCCAGCCCCCGAGCCCCCGGGTTGAGTGAGTCAGATCGGTGGCCGGGTTCAGGAGCATGGTGATGCAAAAAAGTAGGGACACAATAATTTGGTCGACAAAAGGTAACCCCCGATTTTCGCTCGGGGAGCCCATAGTTTCATACGTTTACAAAAGGCGGCGATACATAAACTCGTATGGCTAACTATAAAACAGGCGGAGGAGTTCCGCATTCCACGTCCGGGTCGTTTCTTCATCGGCGGTGTCTCTCTTGCGCTTGTTTGACTTGCGTGCGTCGATCAGGTAGTAGGCATTGCGGTCGCACAGGTCCCGGCCGGCTCACGATGAACAGGCCCTCCCATGGAGGGGATAGCTTGTGCTGGCCAGCTTGCTCTTGGACGAGTCGGAGGACGAGGTCGCCCTCGCGGAATGTGAGGGGTTTGATCTTCTTGTTGTGGTAGTGCCTCAGGCCTTGCTGGTAGATGGCCGAACGGCTGAGCGCCAAGAGGCGGGCTTCTTCGAGTAGGTCGACACCGTCTTTGCGGGCTTCTTTGGCTTCGGCTTCGGTGTACATCACGACACGCGGCGAGTCAAACTCGACGTCGGTCGGGATGATGGCTTTGGCTCCATAGATGAGGAAGAACGGGGTGAACCCGGTCGACCGATTCAGCGTAGTTCGAAGACTCCAGAGAACGACCGGCAACTCGTCGAGCCAGCTGCCGGGTGAGCGGAGGAGTGGCTCGACGAGCCGCGGCTTGATGCCGGAGAGGATGAGGCCGTTGGCCCGCTCGACCTGCCCGTTGGACTACGGGTGTGCAACGGAGGCCAAGTCGAGGCAGATGCCGGAGACGGAATGATATTGCTCGAGCGCGCCCTTGGCGAGGTTGGTGCCGTTGTCTGTGATGATGTTGTTCGGCATGCCGTAGCGAACCGCTATGTCTTTGATGAACCGGACGGCTGTTGGCCCGTCTAGTTTCTTGATTGGCCGTGCTTCGATCCACTTGGTGAACTTGTCCACCGCCAATAGCAGGTGCGTCATGCCGCCTCGAGTAGTTTTGAAGGGTCCCACCATGTCGAGTCCCCAGACCGTGAAGGGCAAGGCGATCGGAATGGTGCGGAGTGCTGAGGCCGGCTGGTGGCTGCGCTTGCTGAAGCGTTGGCATCCCTCACACTTGAGAACGAGCGACTCGGCATCTTGGAGGGCCGTGGGCCAGGAGAAATCGTGGTGGAAAGCCTTGGCCACCAGGGATCGCGACGCGGCATGGTGCCCGCATTCACCCTGGTGTATGTCGAGGAGGATGTCGATGCCCTGCTCCTGCTCGACGCAATGCTGGAACATGCCGGTGGAGCTGCACTTGACGAGCTCGTTGTTGATGATGCTGTAGGCAGACGCCCAGCGCTGCACTTGCCGGGCTTCGGTCTCATCCATGGGGAGAACCCCGTTCTCCAGGAATTCTGAGATTGGCAGGGCCCAAGACGGAGCCGTCACTACGGCGAAGACGGACACCAGGGTGGGTTCTGAGTCGGCAGTCCCCGAGCCGGGTTGAGCAACCCCCTGGTCGGGGATGGCGATGGCCGGGTCCGGGGCGACGGTGGTCGGGTTGAGCTGAGCAGCCCCCGGGCCGGGTTCGACAGTCCTCGGGCCGGGTTCAGCAGTCCCCGGGCCGGGTTCAGTAGTCCCCGGGCCGGGTTGAGATGCGACCGGGTCATCTGGAACGTGGATGGACTCGGAGTCCGGTGACGGCTTGACGGATGGCTTGTGCAGGTGCTCGAGGGAGACGCCGGACGGGATGGACTGCCGGGACAAGGCGATCTTGGTGAGTGTGTCGGCTGCTTCGTTCTTCGCGCGCGGAATGTGGAGGAACTCACAGCCCTTGAAGGACCCGGACAACTTCTGGACGAGGAAACGGTAGCTTTCCATGTTGGAGTCGCGGGCGTCCCACTCGCCGGAGCATTACTGCACCACCAGGTCCGAGTCGCCGTAGCACAGGATGCACCGGATGCCGAGTTCCTTGGCAAGCCAGAGGCCGTGCACAAGGGCTTTGTACTTGGCACGTTGTTGGAGGTGGCGAAGTGGATCTGGAGTGCGTAGCGGAGTCGGTCGCCCTTTGGGGACGATGGCACGATGCCGGCCCCCAGGCCGAGTCGCATCTTGGACCCGTCGAAATGCATGCGCTAGTATGTCGAGTTGGGAGGCGGCGATAAGTACTGGGTCTCGGTCCAGTCGACGATGAAGTCGGCCAGGGCCTGAGACTTGATCATGGTGCAGGGCTCGTAGAGGATGGTGTGGCCGGCCAGCTGGAGCGCCCACTTGGCGACCCGGCCAGAGGCATCCCGGCATCCGATGATTTCTCCGATAGGAGCCGTGCTGACCACGGTGATGACGTGCTATTGGAAGTACTGCTTCAGCTTCTTGGCGGTAAAGTACACGCCGTAACACATCTTCTCGTAGTGAGGATAGTTCTTCTTGGAGTCGGAGAGCACCTCGCTCAGATAGTAGACCGGGCGCTGGACGGCTTAGATCTTGCCCTTCTCTGGTCGCTTGACCACCAGCACCGTGATGACCGCTCATGAGGTCACAGCTATGTAGAGCAACAACGGCTCCTTATTGGCCGGCGCGGCCAGGACTGGTGTGATGGAGAGCATGCGCTTGAGGTCCCAGAAGGCCTCATCCGCCTGGTCGTTCCATTTGAACGACTTCGTCTTCTTCATCAGCTGGTATAGGGGTAGCGCCCTCTCGCCCAGCCGGCTGAGAAACCGGCTGACCGAGGCTAAGCAGCCGGTGAATTTTTGGACATCGTGCAACCGAGCCAGCTTGCGCATGCGCTCGATGGCCTTGATCTTCTCCGGGTTCGCCTCATTGCCGCGTTCTGAGACGAGGAAGCGGAGGAGCTTTCCGGTCGGGACATCGAAAACGCATTTTTCCGGGTTAAGCTTGACCTTGTATTCACGGAGGTTGGCGAATGTTTCCTTCAAGTCGTCGAGGAGCATGAGGTGCTGCTTGGTCTTCACCACGATGTCGTCCACGTAAATGTGGATATTGCGGCCGAGTTGCGGCAACAGGCATTTCTGCATGCAACGCTGGAAGGTGGTGCCGGCGTTCTTCAAGGGTGTGATGAAGGACGTCTTCAGGGCATCGTCTGGGTCCAACTTGATCTGGTGGTAGCCGGAGTAAGCGTCCAGGAAGGACAGGAGCTCACACCCGACGGTCGAGTCGATGACTTGGTCGATCCGCGAGAGGGTGAACGGATCCTGGGGCAACCCTTGTTGAGGCTGGTGTAGTCGATGCACATGCGCCAGGTCTTGTTCTTCTTCAGGACGAGGATTGGGTTGTCCAGCCACTCGAGGTGAAACACTTCCATGATGAAGCTGGCCGCCAAAAGTTTGGCGACCTCTTCACCGATAGTTCTTGTCTTCTCTTCGAAAAAATGTCGCAGGGGTTGACGAACAGGCTTGGTGTCCTTGCGGACATGGAGTTTGTGCTCGGCATACTCCCTCGGGATACCTGGCATGTCCTTGGGGGTCCATGCGAAGATATCTCGATTCTCACGGAGGAAGTCGACGAGCTCGCCTTCCTATTTGCTGTCGAGGCGGGCGCCTACGACAACGTACTTGCTGCAGCTGGGATCTTCCGGGTTCAGCTTCACTTTCTTGGTCTCCTTGGAGGGCTTGAAGGCGGCTTTGTCGTCCGGCTCCTTGGTTGGGATCGACGCGGCCGAGGCCTCGCCCGCCATGGCGATGATCCGGTCGAGCTGGCGACGCTCCTCAGCAATGACCAGCGACTCGGCCAGCTTGGCGCCGTCTCGAGCGCACTCCAGGGACTTGCGGTAGTCGCCGATGATGGTGATGAGGCCCTTTGGACCCGACATCTTCATCTTTAGATACGTGTAGTGGGGGACCGCCATGAATTTGGCGAGTGTGGATCGGCCCAGCAACGCATGGGACGCGCTGGATAGGTCCACCACCTCAAACTATATCGGCTCGCGCCGGAAATGGTTGCTATCGCCGAACAGGACGTCGAGCCGGACCCGGCCAATGAGAGAGCAGGAGAGGCCGGGGACGATGACGTGGAAGATCGTCCAGGTCGGCTCCAGGTCCTTGGCCTCGAGGCCGATTTTGGTCATCGTGTCGCGGTAGAGGATGTTGATGCTGCTGCCGCCGTTGATGATGACTTGGGAAAACTTGCACGTGCGCCGTGCAACAATGGTAGGGTTGAGGACGAGGGCGTAGCCAGCTGGATTTGGCATGATAGCCGGGTGGTCTTCCCGAGTCCGGGTGACTGGGCGGTTCGACTAGTGCATGCATTCTTGTTTAGTCGGGACGATAGTGTTCACCTCCTACCGAAGGAGGCACTCGCTTTGCTTGTCGTCGCCGAGGCTGGTGAAGACGACGTAGGTCGCGTTCTGGTCTGGGTAGGCGTCGTCGCGCATCGCGCCGCCGGCTGGGGGCGGTGGTGGAGGCGGAGGCAGCTGCCCCGCGCCTGGAGCCAGAGCCGAAGGAGGCGGGACGTCGCCCCTCATGATGTGCTTGGTGATGCCGCACTGCCGAAGTGTGTGCGTGGACGGCCTCGCGCCACTGTGGTGCTTGTAGGGAGCGTCGAGCATCACTTCGAAGCTCGTGGGGGGTTGCCACGCCGTCTTGCTCGTCTGCCGACGCTTGGCTGCCGGGTCCGCCGCGGGCTCGGCGGTTGCGACGAGCCGGTTGTCATAGCGTTGAGCCGACTGGTCGGCCTTGCGCTTGTTGTTCTGGTGATGCTGCTGCCGGCTGCTCTCCTCGGCCGGCTTCGGAGGGGGGACCGGCTTTGCCTTGCCGGCTTCATCCAGCGCCACCTGGATTTTCATGGCGAAATCGGCGTTGGCGTATTTGTCCGCCGTCACCATGAGCGTGGACATGGTGGCCAGCTCGGAGCGCAAGAGCTTGTGCTTGAGGAGGGTGCCGTCTCGGCACCCGTTGACGAAGTACTGGATTGCCTGGACTTCATGGACGCCCTTGCAGATGTTCCGGAGCTCGGTCCAGTGTGCGAGGTACTCGCGACCGGTCTCCGTAGGCCCTTGCACGCACATGGCAAGCTGGCTAGGGCGGCTGGGTCGCTTGTAGGTTCCCATGAAGTTGCGGACAAAGGCCTGCTCGAAATTGACCCACGTGTTGACGTTGCCCATTGGCAGGTTGTTCAACCAGGTGCGGGCCAATCCTTGGAGCATGAGTGGTGCGTAGCACACAGCGAGTCAGCGATTGGTGCCGGTGATGCCAATGGTGGTGGTGTAGTCGGTGCGCCAGTCCTCTGGCTTCATGGTCCCGTTGTACTTGGGGGTGTCACGAGGAAGCATGAACCCTTTGGGGAAGGGCTCTTCCCGGATGCGTGGGCCGAAGCACGCCTGCCCAATGGCGCCGCTTTCCTCCACCTCCAGGGATTGAGCGAGCTGGTCAAGGCAGTGGCGAGCGTCAGCGTCGTCAATGGCGCGTGCGCCAAGTCGACTGGCGACTGGGCCACGGGGGGCCGGGTCGGTCGGAGCCAGACGCCGGCCAAGCTGGCCGTGTCCGTGCAGGTTCTCCAGGGTGGGCTCCTCGCCCAACCCGCCGGCGGATGTAGCGGCCGGGTCACGCCGAGTCCGAGCTCGGCCGGAGTGCACCTCGCCGGGTGGCGAGGATGCTGAGTGCTGAAGTTCGCCGGGTCCGCCTATGCGGGCGAAACCGGATCCCACCGGCTTGCAAGCTGGTTGAGGCAGTCTTGCTGCGCGTTGGCCGCGTTGAGGAGGTCACGCATCCGCCCGATGCACTCCTTCAGTTCTTCGCCCGTGAGCTGATCCAGGTCGACTGCGGTTGCCTGGGCAGCGCGCATGTTCTTCACTGGGGTCTCATAGACGGTCGGGATGGCGTCGACGGCGCGACCGATTGCTCCTCCCCGGGCACGCACATCGGATACCCGGCTTGGCTCGGACGCGGCAGGCGTGAATCCGTAGGCGGCATTGCGCTCCAGCTAAGCGTAATCCAGGCGACGCTGGGTGGCGACGAGCGTCTCAGACAGGTCCAGCATCTACTGGCGCCTTTCCTCGAGCTGGGCTCGGGCCTCAGCGACGTTGGTGGCGTCGATGTCGGTGCCGATGGGGATGCGGAGGCTCTGCATCCCGGCGCGCAACGGGTTGGATGGCTCGGTCCATTTTACTGCGGCCTTGGCTTCGACAGCCTTCCTCGCCTTGCTTGACGAGGAGGAGGCGTCATCGCCGGTGACGAAAACCTCCACGTGGACGTCCATTGCCCTGACGGAAATGCCACTGCCGAGGGAGAGGGGGGAGTCGGAGTAGCTGAGTACCTCGTTGGGGTACTCGTCGGCCATGGGTGCATCAGAGATGCGCAGCGCGGCGAAGGAGGCAGCGAGTGCGTCGACGACGTCATCCGTCAGCATGACGGGCTCTTCGGAGTCGGAGAAGGGCCCCGTCTGAAGCATGCTCCAGGCCAGCTCCTCGAGCAGCCCCACGGTGGGCGCCAACTATCGTGGTGGGCGCACCGCAGATGCCATGGGATGGCTAAAGATGGGAGGAGGCTCGAGGGCACCTGTGGGCTCCAAAGGCGGTGTTGGCATGAGCGAGCGTGGGATGCAAGACATACCCAAGTTCTGGGCTCTCCGGAGAGATAACACCCCTAGTCCTGCCGAGTGTAGTTTGATATGTGACAGTACAAGGTTGCTCCTAGAGCTGTATGGAGGGAGAAGGAAGGCTGGCCAAGGCTTAGGCTGCTGCTTCTCCTCGGGTGGATTCTGTTGTTTGATGGCTAATTTCTCTATGCTTTCCTGCTTGCTTACTTCTCTACCTTCCTGTATATGCGAGGACTCCTGAGGGGTTTTATAGGCCAACCCCCCAGGGGTACAATGGTAATGTCACAAGTTGGTGGGTCCGGGTCATCGGCGTCTGAGGTCCCCGGCTGGGACCCGATGGGGGCCTGTGGTTCGCCAGGTTCCCCTAGGTGCGCCCCCCGTGCGCCTAGGGGGCTTGTGTGCCATCTTGTCGATCGTCAGGGCGTGCCCGAGTCGAGTCATGTACAGTGGCGCTCCGTCAGGTTGCCGCTTGCTGTCGTCAGCAGTGACGACGGGGGCACTGTAGCCACGCCGGCCCTGGTCAGCGGGTAGGTGAGGGGCACTGTTGCCACGCCCCGGCTGACCAGAGGCATGGGCGGGGGACTGTCCCATCGTACGGCCTGTATGGGACGGGAGCTGATAGTGGCTAGTTTGCGGAGCACGCCACGGGGGAGCTGGCTTGTTGGGGAAGCCTTGGTTGCGCTGGGTTCGGCCATCTTTTTCTGGTTGTCGAGGCCGAGTCGAGTTGCCTGTCCGGGTTGGAGTGTTTGGCCGGGTTGCGGGGCCTGACCGGGTCGAGCGACTCGGCCAGGCGCGTGCCGGCTTGAGGGGCGACACCGGCCCCATTGTTTTTGAAAAGGATCCGGGTACCGTTGCCTGTCCGGGGTTCATCCCCCCAACAAGTACCTAAAGTTTATGATTTGCTTGTTATACTAACGGATCTCATGAGTTTCTGTTGAGTTTTGTGTGCTAAAGTTTTCAAGTTTTAAGTGAGATCACGATGGATGAAGGAATAAGGAGTAGCAAGACCCTAATCTTGGAGATGCCCAAGGAACCCAAGGTAATATTCAAGGACACCCAAGACTCTAAGCTTGGGGATACCCCAGTTGGCATCCCCTCTTTTTCTACCAACCATCGGTAAATTACTTGGAGCTATATTTTTATTCATCACATGATATGAGGTTTGCTTGAAGCGTCATGTATTATATGAGTCTTTGCTTTGTTTTCTTTTTAGTTTGCCACAATCATATTTTCTGGACACACCTTTTTGAGAGGGACATACATTATTCGTGATTTGTTAGAATACTCTATGTGCTTCACTTATATCTTTTGAGCTTGGCAGTTGCTCTAGTACTTCACTTATATCTTTTAGAGCATGACGATGGTTATATTTTAAAGAAATAGTTGCACTCTCACACTTCACTTGTATAGTTTTGAGAGTTTGATAAATATTAAAGGAAATATGCACGGGTTGTGAAATTGGTCCTAATATGATAGGTATTCAAGAGGGATATAATAAAAACTTTCATGTAGATCACTGAATATGATAAGTTTGATTCCTTGCAATACTTTTGCAATAAAAATATTGTAATATGTGGGAGGTACTAGTGAATGATTGTGGTTTAGTAAGAATATTGGTTTTAAGGTTTATGATTCCCGAAGCATGCACGTATAGTCTCCTGTTATGCTAAGAAGTTGGAGCATGATTTATTATTAAGTGTCTTCCTTTGCGTGAAGGCCGGGCGCGTGCGATGGTTAACTCCTACCAACCTCCCCAATAGGGGCATGCGTGGCAGTACTTTGCTTTGAGGGCTAATAAACTTTGGCAATAAGTATGTGAGTTCTTTATGGCTAATATGAGTCCACGGATTATATGCACTCTCACCTTTCTGCCATTTGCTAGCCTCTATGGTACCATGCATTGCCCTTTCTCACCTCGAGATGTGGTGCAAACTTCGCCGATGCATCCAAACCCCATGATATTATACGCTCTATCACACATAAACCTCCTTATATCTTCCTCAAAACAGCCACCATACCTACAATCGTGGCACTTTTCATAAATATCCCGAGATATATTGACATGCAACTTCCACCGCTCCGTTATTATGGCACACATCATCGTTATCATATTTTGTTGCATGATCATATTCCTGACATAGTATTTGTGGCTCCGCCACCGTTCATCATTTTTATACATGTTACGCTAGATCATTTCACATCCTAGTACACTACCAGAGACATTCATATAGAGCCATATTTTGTTCTAGTATCGAGTTGTAATTTTGAGTTGTAAGTAAATAGAAGTGTGATGATCATCTTATTCATTATTAGAGCATTGTTCCAAGTGAGGAAATAAAAAAAGAGAGGCCAAAAAGAGCCAGAAAAAGAGAGAGGCCAAAAAGAGCCCACCAAAAAAGATGAAAAAGAGAGAAAAAGAGAGAAGGGGAAATGTTACTATCCTTTTCCACACTTGTGCTTCAAAGTAGACCATGTTTTTCATATAGAAAGTCTCCTATGTAGTCACTTTCATATAACTAGTGGGGTTTTTTCGTTATAGAACTTGGCTTGTATATTCTGATGATGGGCTTCCTCAAATGCCCGAGGTCTTCTAGAGCAAGCAAGTTGGATCCACACCCACTTAGTTTTAATATTTGAGATTTCATACACTTGTATCTCTTAGTGCATCCGTTGCATGGCAATCCCTACTTCTTGCATTGACATCAATTGATGGGCATCTCCATAGCCTGTTGATTAGCCTCGTTGATGTGAGACTTCCTCCTTTTTTGTCTTCTCCATATCAATCTCTACCACCATACTCTATTCCACCCATAGTGTTATATCCATGGCTTGCACTCATGTATTGCGTGAGGATTGAAAGAGCTGAAGCACATTAAAAAGTATGAACCAATTGCTTGGCTGACATCAGGGTAGTGCATGATTTATACGTTGTGTTAAGAAGATGGAGCATGACAAGGCTATATGATTTTGTAGGGATAGCGTTCCTTAGCACTGATATTTTGAAAGGCATGATTGTTTGTTGGTATGTCTGAGTATTGATGTCTTTATGTCAAATTATAGACTATTGATTTGAATCATTTGGATCTAAATATTCATATCATAAAAGAAAGATTACATGATGAACATGTTAGGTACCATTCCACATCAAAAAAATCAGTTTTTATCATTTACCTAGTCAAGGACGAGCAGCAATTAAGCTTGGGGATGTTTGATACGTCTCCAACGTATCTATGATTTTTGCTTGTTTCATGCTATTATAGTATCAATCTTGGATGTTTTATATGCAATTATATATCATTTTTTGGGACTAACATATTTACCTAGTGCCCAGTGCCAGTTGCTATTTTTTCTCTTGTCAGAAAATCAATACCAAACGGAGGCCAAATGCTACGGAACTTTTTGATGATATTTTCTTGACCAAAAGGGACCCTAGAAGGTTCTGGAGATGACCCGACGAGCCATGAGGGAGCGACAAGCTCGGGAGGCATGCCCTAGGGGGGTAGGCGCCCCCAGGCTTATGGGCCCCTCATGGCAACTCTTGACCTAATTCCACATCTGTAAATTCCCAAATATTGCCAATACATCATAGAGCCACCCAAAATAATTTTTCCGACGCCTGAAGTTTCTGTTCTTCTGAGATCCTATCTGGAGGCCTTCTCCGGTACTCTGCCAGAGGGGGAATGGATAATGGAGGGCCTCTACATCAACCTTGCTGCCCTTTTGATGATATGTGAGTAGTTTACCACAGACCTACGGGTCCATAGCTAGTAGCTAGATGGCTTCTTCTCTCTATTTTATCTTCAATACAATGTTCTCCTTGATGTTCATGGAGATCTATTCGATGTAATCCTTTTTGCATTGTGTTTGTTGGGATTCGATGAATTGTAGGTTTATGATCAGTCTTATGACTGACATATTAGGGGCTTAGCCCAGTTAGTTGTGGCCCAGTCTATCTTATCGTTATTAGGGGCTTAGCTCAATTATCGTTATTAGGGGCTTGGGAGTCAAGTAAACCTCTCTATATAAGGAGAGGAGATGTATCAATCTAATCAAGCAAAGAAGCAATCATATTTGCTCAGCTTCCTTAGGGAGCCGGGAGACATAACCCTAGCCGCCTCCTCCCATGCACCATCTCCCTCTCAGTCGCCGCCTCACGCACGACGGCGCCCAGCCGCCGGTGGCGGCGAGTTCGTCCACGACCAGCTCCCTCCTTCCCCTACAATCTCCGGCCTAGACCCGGTAGAACCGTAGCTTCTACTAGTTTGGTATGAGATAGCTCAGTTCTGATCATGTCTTTGTTGCCGCCCACCCCGTCACTTCCGCTGCCGACCGGCACCACCGCGTCGTTGCCAATCTCCACCACGCCGCTGCCCTCCCCATCCACGCCGCTGGTCACATCCTCCGGCGCCGCCACCACCCAGATGTCGGCGCCCTCCACCTCACCACCGACCGCCGCCCACACCCCAGAGGAGATCACTGGGGTCCTCAACGACCTTGTCGCAGCCGTCCAGGTGATCTGGCTGTACCTGACTAGCCCCTACGGGCCACCGCCGCCCCTACCACCAACCGCCGCCACCAGGCCGCCGAACCTACCGTGGTACTCGCCACATCCAGGGGCCTCCATGGCGTTTGCTGGGACACAGCTGCAACTGCCGCCGCCGCCCGCCACCGCCCTGCAGTGGCCGCTGCCCTCCCCCTCCGCCGACGCACCTCCAACGCCCATCGCCGCCCCTGCGCTGTCGTGGCAGCCGCCGCACCAGGCGGCCTTCATCGCGTTCGCCGGGCCACATCAGCTGCCATCCATCGCCGCCACCGCCCAGCCCTGGCTGTAGTGGCAGCCGCCCCTGACGGCCTCCGCCACGCTCGGCGCTCCACCGCAGCAGCCGCTGCCACTGCCCGGCGCAACACCCACTACAAAGAAAAGACACATCCGTGACATTTTGGGCCGAACACAAAAAATTTCTGTCATACATATGACACTTCCATGACGATAATTGTGACAAAACCCGGTATCATCATAGATGTGGTGGGCTCCTACTTCTATGACAAAATATCATGACAGAAAATGGGCTTTTCGTCCTGGGCGGGCCGGAGACGCAGCTGCATGACATTCTTTGGACTGTCCATGACGGAAAAAACCGTGGTAGAAGCGAGGGGGAGGAAAATTTCGGGGAGTTACCGGTTACGGTGGGAGGTCGGGGGCCGAGCGATGCGCGTTTCTCTCGTACAGGTATGCGCGTGTGTGCGAGGCATTGGCTCTAACTGAACCCGAGCGAGGTGTTGGGCTCTAACTGAACCCGAGCAATTACACTGCAGGCTACGCGTTACTGAACTCGAGCGATCGATCGATGGTTGTTAACTGAACCCGATGGAGCGATTCCTTCGCTACCGCTGCTAACTGAAGCCGATCGATTGGATGAACAGTGAGTGTTGCGGGGGGGGGGGGGGTTGGATGAACAGTGAGCGGTGGAGTTACCTCTGGATGAACAGGAACTCGTGGTGTGGAGGGCTGGATGAACAGTAGATGGTGGAGGGGTGGCCGTGGAGGGGTGGTTGAACAGGACCCCGTGGTGTGGAGGGCTGGATGAACAGTTGACGATGGAGGGGTGCCCGTGGAGGGGTGGTTGAACAGTAGCCGGTGGAGTAGCACGCGGTGGAGGCTGGATGAACAGGAGCCCGTGGAGGCTGAAGGAGGTCGACGGTGGAGATGAACAGTATCCCGTGGAGTCCCATTTTGCGGTACGCCACACCCCTCCCCCTCGTTTTGACCGTAGCGCTCCAACACAAAGCTGTTTTGTCCGTTTTGCGGTACACCACACCCCTCCCGATCAACAGGACCCCCGTTTCGACCGTAGGAGGTCCGTTTCCTCCGATTTGCGGTACACCACACCCCTCCCGATCAACAGGACCCCGTTCCGAACGTGGCCGGTTGAACACAAGGCCGTTTCCTCCGTTCTGCGGTACGCCAGGCCTTGTTTCCATCGCCTGTTCCGTCCAAGCCGGTTGGCTCCCACGCGTTCCGTTGCCTCCCGATGAACACGACGCATTCCGTTGCCTCCCGATGAACACGACGCATTCCGTTGCCTCCCCATGAACACGAGGCATTACGTTGCCTCCCCATGAACATGACGCATTCCATTGCCTCCCCAAGAACACGAGCCCTCGCCGTACATATGCGCGACTAGGCGTTCGAGACCCCGCCTGTATGTACACATACATGGTCGTATTTTGTTTCGTGCACCCTGGCCGCTGTACGTACGTGCACATGCTACATGCGCGCCTCTACTACGGCACGTGCGCGCCTATACTATGACACATGTGCGCCTCTACATCGACCAGTATGTACGTACATGTTCGCGACCAGGATGACAATGCTACGTACGCTTCGACTAGGTGGGTCCCGACTGTCAGGCACTTCCTTGCCTGCGAAGATGTAGCTGGTGGGTCCCAGTAGTCAGGGGGCGAATCGTTTTGGTTTTTTTTTTTGCCTGGATGCACTTCCTTGCGTGCGAAGGTGTAGCTGCTGGGTCCCAGTAGTCAAGCGGGGGGGGGGGGCGAATCGTTATTTTTTCCCGACGCACTTCCTTGCATGCGAAGGTGTAGCTGCTGGGTCCCAGCAGTCAGGGGGGCGAATCGTTTTTTTTGCCCGAACGCACTTCCTTGCGTGCGAAGGTGTAGCTGGTGGGTCCCAGCAGTCGGGGGGCGAATCGTTTTTTTTGGACGCACTTCCTTGCTTGCGAAGATGTAGCTGGTGGGTCCCAGCAGTCAGGGGGCGAATCGTTTTTTTTTCAGACGCACTTCCTTGCATGCGAAGATGTAGCTCGTGGGTCCCAGCAGTCAGGAGGCGAATCATTTTTTCACGAAATACGGTGGCCCGTCCGGTGGGTCCTCGCTGTCAGGTGGAGGAATAATTATTTTGCGTGTAATAAGGAGGCACTTCCTTGCGGCTGCCGTGGACCTAGCTGTCACCCTTTCCACGTCCAGTCCACGTCTGATGAAAGTCGTTCCTTGACCACGTTGACCACGCCGCGCTGAGAGCACCACGGCGGTGGACGACGGTGAGGCCTAGGAAGGGGACGACACAGAGCCAGGGAAGATGCGGCAGTGGATACACACACCAAGAGGAGTACGAGGGTTCACTGGTTCGGCTGCGCTGCCGTCGCCGTAGAATAGCAGGGGGTGTGGGTGAGTGGAGGGATGGCCTGGCCAGCGGTGGGAGTAGTAGGGGGTGGTGAGGCCTCCGCGGCAGCACAACCGGCCACCGGAGGCAGGAGCAGGCGGCACGATCGGCGCTGCTTTGGGCGGCTGTAGCAACAAGACTAGAGCTTGAAGAAGCACGACGGCCGTTGGATGGACATTGTACGGTCACTACAGCTAGAATCTTTTATATTGACTAAGTTGACAAATCCCTTGGTACGTGTGCCCCAGATGTCAGCTTCCGAAATGGTGTGCCCCAGATGTCAGGGGGAGGAATCATTTTTTGGGCGGGTGAAGCTAGAATATCCGAGATTGAAGAAGAAGCACGGCATCTGTTGGATGTACATCCAACGGCCACTGCTGCTAGAACCCTGTGTTGACTATAAGTTGACAAAGCCTTGCATACGCGTCAACTATGTTTTTTTAGGGGACGCGTCAACTTAGTAAGGCCAGAAGTGTGTGGCAGAGAACTTATAGCCCATTTGAGATTTGTAAGAATGTGTAGCCCATTTTTGAATTCTAATGGAATTTACTACAGCCCATTTACAGTTTGTTAAAAGTACAACCCATTTCAACCAACTGTTCAAAACAGAATTCAATAAAATTTCCGACATTTTGATGGGATCCGAATATTTTTATCCCGAAATTTCTAGTCAGATTAAATACAATTTCAATATAAACTTATATTGCGTAAAAATCCAACGAAACATTGCGCTCGCAACAATTAATGAAATTAAAATTTTCAATATTCCAAAAATAATATTTTATAAAGTAATCACTGTTTGGTGCATTTTTTTATAGTTACTACCTAGTTTTTATAATTACATCCCATTTATTATTTCTTAAAGCCCATTTTCTTGTTAAGCCTAATGCATCCCTCCTAGGAAAGATTTGTAGCCCAGCGGGGCGGAGAATAACAACTTGACCTTGCCTGGGTATTCCTAAAAAAAGTATAGATGGGCTAGCCATTTTCAGCTTGAAAAAAATTAATATCTGGGCTGGATATCTGACCTAGGCTAGACGGGCCACAGCCCGCCCAGTTAATACCTGCAGCGATGTTTTCGTTGTTGTTCAGAGGAGAAAAATTAATATCTGGGGTAAACATCGAAAAACTCTGCAGTGCTCACACCTCAAAAACACAAATACTGCTCGAGCTGCTTGGTCCCAGCTGTCGGCCGCTTCTTGTGCAATTCTCTCGTTTATTGACTACTACCTCCTTTCCGGTTTATAATGCTCAATTCAAAAATCTCACCAATCAAGGTAGATGGCGAGTGGTGGAATACTTTTTGTAGTCCTGCAAAAGCACCTAATTAATGCTCTTGTTATCCTCAAAAAATTGTGTTTATCAATGCATTAATTGTAATGCATGCATGCATAAAGTACATGCATTGGTCAGTCTTCTCTTAATACTTGCATGCAATGATTTAAAGCACCTTGGAATCTGAACATGTGATGGAAAACAACCAAATTGAGCCTTATAAAATGGAAAAACTAAAATTTTGAGATAAGCCCTATAAACCGAAAAGGAAGGAGTACATAGGTTGACAATGGTGTGGGACCGTGATGTCAGGAAACCAGGAGGAAGCAAAATAAAGTATAGTTATATATATATATAATAAGGAGACACTTGCGTACGTGAGGCTATGGACCTGGTGGGTCCCCATTGTCATCCTATCCAAGTAAAGTCATCTCCTCGCCCGCACGCACTTTCCGCCCGAAACAGTCAGCGCCGGCCGCCCCGCTTCCCGGTGCAGGCGATTGCTCCGCCTTCAAACGACACAAGTGTCATCCGTCCGTTCATCTGCCGCACACATTAATGATACACGGTTGCCGAGGCGGCTACTCGGGCGCCACACGTCCCTCCCTCCGCCCGCCCACCATTGCTATATAAACTGTTGCGCCGGCCATAGCCGCAGTCGTCCGCATCCGTTCCGTTTCTCCTGTCCACACCACTACTGCCCACCATGGCTTCCTCGCACTCCAGCTCTCTTCGGGACGGGCGGACGATGGACCATAAGGAGATGGCAGCCATTGCTGCCGACCGGCTGGCCAGCAGGTAGCCGGAGGACGACAACGTCCCAATGGAGAACATGGTAGGCGACGATCCGGCGCCAACCCCCTCCTCCGCGCCATCCTCGCCGGTGCATTGCACCATGACCATCGACAAGGCCCGTGCCCAATATATGGACAGGGTGAGGCAGATGCATGAGGAGCAGTTCCGGGAGGCGCGGGTCGACGCCGCCTACAACCACCATCTCCTCCAGGAGCACCTGCAGGCGGAGGAGCAGATCGCCGCGGAGCGGGCGGAGCAGGAGGCGCTGCTCGACTCGTACCGCTCCGCCCGTAAGGGCCGCCTCGAGCGCTGGCAGTACCGCATGCGGGTGGCGGAGGCTGCGGCCACCTACAAAGAGGCGAGCAAAGAGGGCGATGAAGCGGGCGAGGCGCTGTTTGGCGAGACCGAGGACGAGGCAGAGCACAATGCCGGCTCCGACGAGTCCCCGCTCCGCTGGCGTCGATGACACCCTGCTCCGCTGAGGCCCCGCGGAGCCAACAACTAGGCAGAGGACACCACCGGCTCCGCCGAGGCCCCGCCCCGCCAACAACGAGGCAGAGGACATCACCGGCTCAGCCGAGGCCCCACCCTGCCGGCAACGTGGGGGAGGATTTCCACCGCTCCGCTGAGGCGCCGCCCGCCGGCAACAAGACAAAGGACATCGCCGGCTTCGCCGAGTACCCACCCCGCTGCCAACGAGGCCGCGCCACACAGAAAATAAGGAAGAGTAGAACACGGTAGGTCGCCGCCGCTCAGGTCCAAGTAAGGCACCGCTGCTACCCTCCGGTTGAAGCCAAGCTAGGCGGGTTGACCATTGACGGCCGGTTAGCTTCTTGACGGTGACGTGGAGTCGGAGAGCTGCGCTGGAGAAGAACGCTGCTTCTACTTAACTGCTGGTGCACCTGTCAGTTACGCAACTGCACCTGCAGTTAAGTCACTGAAGCTTCTGTTCGGCTCAGCGGGACACAGGTGGGTAGCTTCGGTTAATTAATTATACCTCCAGCGCACCCCTTTTTTAGTTTTTTTAGAAAAGGAGGATGTCCCCCGGCCTCTGCATCTGGGAGATGCATGCAGCCACAAACACCACTTTTTAGTTGAAGAATGTATGAAATGTAATGAAATCCAACATGTTTATATGAAATCCGACTGTGTATGAATGAATTTATTTCAATTAGTTTGAATTCCTGTATCACTGGCATTGGATGAACATGCAAAACAATACGTACTAGCATTATTTCCAGGGTGATCACCACGTTTGCAGCAGTTTCACTTGTACTCCCTCCGGTCCTTTCTAGTCTGCATACAAGTTTTGTCTGTAGTCAAAGTATCTCTACTTTGACCAATCTTACACAAAAAAGTATGCACTTTCACAATGCGCAAAGTAAAAAGGAACAGAAGGAGTACAAAGAGTTTGAGCAGCTTTTTAGCATTTCTGTACATTGCAATCAAGCACACTGGCCTGGCAATTCATAGAGAACATTCAAAACAATCGATGATTATGCATCTCAGTGACTCACATGTCAGAGGCAATATTTACTTCACAACTAAAGAATAAAGAAAAAATTGATCGACGCTGCTGACAGTAAAGGGCATCCCATTCGAAAATATCAAACACATATCTTGCTAAAATCAATGAGCAAAATTTGACAAGGTTGTCCCATTCCAAAATATCAAATGCCTACGATTGTGGAATGGGCAGGGTTTCCCATCAGTTCGGACATTGACATGGCACCTCGTGCTAAATAAACCAGCTGTTCTTTTTGTGCAGTTCCACCAAAATCAACCAAATTTGCGCGTCGTTTGTATGATTTCGCCCTTATATGTTGCAACGCCTTGAACTTATGGGCACCTCCTTTCTTGTGGTGGAAATGAATGATTCAATGTATTCATGAACATTTTGTGCAGTTCCCATTGAAATCAAGCTAAGCACCCATGTTTGCACAAATACAAAAAAGTGATTAGTATAAAGCAAACTGTACTATGAATTGACAGTTTCAACAGGCACATACATGGTCCATGTAGAGCACACTTTTAGAAAAATGGAACTCACCAGAAAGAATCCTAGAACAACATTGTACTCGCGCATCACAGTAAAAAAATGGAGATCTGTCAGTCCTTCTGAGCTGAAGTTAGTTTGGTCTTGTGGGGAGTAATGTAACCATCCTTCAACTGCTCCTTCTGATGAGAAGATAGACAGTGCTTCTTCATCCTGGCATAATCGGAACTAGTCAGTTCATGTACTCCATATTCTTCTTCAGAGGAAGATGATCCTGTTGTGCAAGGACAAGAGGACTACTAAATGCTAGCATCCGTGTTTGCTCGAAAAAAAGGAAAGGAAATATTTAAAACAGCACAGATGAAGCACTTCCCAAGGACAATACCACTTTTTCATGACAGTATCTAAACAGTAGCACAACACCAATAGAGATGACAAAGCTCAATTATATGGATGAAATCAATGGGAGAGTACCAACCTTTGTCAGGAGGCTGATTGTGTAGAGCATACAGATGAAGCACTTCTCAGGAACCATCTGTTGCTATCTACGGGGGTGGCCATGCTTACTATGTACTCCTCGATTAGTTTAATGTTTCCAACATCTTCTTGTGCAGTTCCACTAAAATATATGGCATCTTCAAAGAAGATCCCTGTTTGCACAAGTAGAGATAATTACGTATGGCATCAAATCAGTGGCAAAACAATTGCTCGTTCCAGCCATAGCAATAAATTAAGATGGAAAACTATATCATTACTTGTGTCATCACTTGGTTCAATAACAGACATCCAGTGCTTCATTACAGCACCGGGAGTTGATTTTTGTTTTTCTTCCGCTTGTTCTTCCCCGTCATCACTTGGTTCAATAACAGACAAGCTTCGCCTTCAATGTAAGATTTGGCATGTCAATTAGGGAGCACAAGTATAGTACTAAACTTAATTTTCTGATGAAAGTGGCAAAATACAGGCCAGCAGTTGTGAAATATCCTTATCTTACCTCAATGGGATATTACGGTGCACAGATAGATTGGAAGTCTTGTCTCCATTTGTGCAGTTCACTAAAATCAAGCAACATTATCGTACAAGTAGCACAATATATGAAAGCACACTGCAGAATCATGTGAAAGAAGGCTAGTACTGACCTCTCATGATGCGGAATTCAAACAACTCACAAGAAGAAGATCTGAACCAAATTCGCCTTAACGGATAGGAACTAAGATCTCCTCTTGTGCAGTTCCACTAAGATCAAGCAATCAAGCAACGTTGTCGGTGTGACATTTTGGTTGAACTGCACCAAACACTCTTAAAACAAAAGTGTTTTGTGCAGTGCAACAAAAGGTCACAATGGCAACGAGGTTAAGTAGATAACCCTGTTTACACAGAGGTGCAAAGGAAACAATTAGTGGTCAATAACGGTGGATGACACAGAAGCCAACAAAAAGAAGCATCTACCTTATCTAAATGGGAAAGAAAGCAAGACAGTAGCATTTCTCGAACAGTGGCATTGATTAATATTAACATAAAGATTATATTAACAATACAATTTGTTAAACATGTAATTTTCTTTTAACTGTGGCATTGCATCAATTTTCCAGCGGCATTATTAGAGGGTGTTTGTTTACAGGGACATTTTGGTGTAGGGACTAAAAAAACTCCGTGTCAGTCACATCTAAACCAAACATGAGGGACTTTTCGGGACTAAAAGTGGGCATTTGGGACTAAAGAAAGAAGACCCCGAGGGAGTCTTTTTGGGACTTTTTCCAACAGTTGCCCCTGCCACGCGTCGCACCTTGTTTCTATTAGTTCATTACTAGGGGTAACATGGTCTTTTATCATGTCATTTAATAACCTCTAGTCCATGTTTAGTCCCTGGAACCAAGCAGGTAGGGACTAGGGAGTTTTTAACCAAACAGGGCCATAGATTAACAACAGCTAATGAGTTGCACGGGACAGTGGACGCACCAGCACCATGTGCATCTACCGATGTATTGTGGTCATGCACAGTCTGTTGCAACAAAGAACAAACAACCAAGGAGCATATTTGTGTTGGTCCCAGTTTTGTTATCTTTAGACACCTTTCCCTATGTGAGCACAGCAAATCTAGTCCTGCTCAAACTCTACAGCCTTGTCCCTTCCTTTCCTTTTTGAACTAGTACTTTCGCCCCTTCCTTTCCTCTTTGAACCACGTCCTAGATTTATGCGATACAACTTTCCCCACTACTTTCCCCCATTCCTTTCCTCTTTGAACCACGTCCTAGATTCATGCTATACAACTTTCCCCCTTCATTTCCACTTTGAACCACGTCCTAGATTCATGCTATATACAACTTTACCCACTACTTTCCCCCACTCCTTTCCTCTTTGAACCACATCCTAGATTCATGGTATATATGCAGCTAGAGCAATGCATGTGGAGTAAGTAAAATATACCTTAAGGTTCTTGGGGCGTGGTTCGGTGGGCGACGGGACAGCGATGAATAAGAAGGGGTCGGAGGCCCTCCCGCGCCGCCGCTGGGTGGAAAGTGAACAGCAGCGCCGGTAGTGGATTCCCTCCCTCGCCGACGGCGACAGCGTTAAGCCTCCTTCCCTTCCCGGTGGACGGATCGTGCCAGCTCTTTGAGCAGCAGTGAGGGGAGAGAGAGGCCAACAAAGTCTTGTTTAGATCTAGAGAGGGCGAGAGAGTGTGAAGAGAGCAACTACAAGCGCTCAGGCTCCAGTGTGTATATATATACTGGAGAGAGAGAGAGTGAAGCGTGCAAACCCTAGAAAACATTTTAACCAGTCAAAGAATCCTCCTGGCAAAAATTATGCTCAAGTGTAGTTATCGAACCCGATACCTCAAGTTTGATGAGCGAACAGGCTAACCAGCTACAGAACCCTCCCGTTATGTTCAACGAGAGGAAAATAACCTTTTATACATTCCTGCATTCGTGTGACAGGCATGCCGTGTTTTTTTTTGTGTGTGGGAGTCATTAGGATTTCAATCATAATCGTGTCATGTGGCTTTGGTGGTAAGACTATCCACAGTGGTGCAGACATAATGCAGCCTTAGTCACCTTACCTCTCTCCACGTAGTATGTTGGGTCCCACCAGTCAGAGGGTGAAACAAACAAATTAATAAGAAAAATTAAAAGCGCCAGCGGTGTATCTTACTACCTCACACATCTCGCTACTCCTCGGGAACACTGTCCAATTGATCCCTCTGTTTGCTCACGTACTATTTTAAGTGAATCCTTATTGTAACATGCACACAAACTTTGGGCACTTGTATTCGACTTAAGTCATTGTGCCACCGTATCTTGTATACTTACTACTCACTCCGTCTAGGTGTAATAAGTCACGTTAGAAGGTGCAACAGGACCAAGGTGCGTGCGTGTGCGTCTGTGTGTTTAACAGCATGTGTGTGTTAGAGAGTGCGACAGATCGACCTACTCCTACAGAGATATGGTGTGTAGTGTACGATTTTAGCCGCGAGAGTCGGTGCATCCTCTCGTTTCCGGGCATGTCCGGTACGGACATGCGGACAGCTGCCACACCCGCTCCTGACCAGCCTGGCCCACCCAAAGCCCCTCCATCGCCCGGCGCGCGCTTCCCGCCCAAAACGGTCAGCGCCGCTCCAAAGAATCGGTGCCGCATTCATGCCCGGGCAGAGCGGACGCGACCTCTCACTGGCGCAAGAGTGATGGTTGCTTCGTTCGTCCAACTTACTGCTGGGTGTATGTGATTTGACGGCTCATTGGTCTTTATTACTGAGGTGGTAGGACTGTTGGATGTCCCACGCTTTTGGCGAAAGGAGGTAGTAGATTACAATTTTCTCCATTCTTACAGCGGAGGAGTGCAAGAGCAGTGAAAACACGCAGGATCAGTGATTACATGGCCCACCTCACACTATCACCGTGCGACACCTAACTCTTTACATAGTACTCCCTCCGTTCCTAAATAATACTAGATGAGTCCCCGTGCGTTGTCGCGGAACAGCGGTATATCTCTCTGTGCAAAATTATCGATTTCATAGAACTAAAAAGAAAAATCTATAACCGCATGATAAATGTGGTAGCCAAACTAAATAAACTCCCATCATCATTTAGATCATCCCACGTAAGGACAAAAGATCAGCCAACTCCTACTTCATAATGGGATTATATTTTTTTGACATGTTAATGGGACTTAAAAGCTCACTTACATGCATGCTACCGGTGCATGATTGCATGCAGACATGTTGATGTGATTTAAAACCCACTCACATGCATGTGCCGCGGTATTTCTGCATGCTTGCATGTGGCTTACTGCGGAGCCTCTCAACATCTAGATCAGACGGCTATTATGACTGATTTACTTCATCTAACGGCTACGTCAATTTTGATAATGTGGCTCAAGGAGAGGATAGATAATTCCTAGTAGTGGGGGCTAGCTATTACTAGTAGATAAGTCTTTGTAGAGATTCCACTAGGTGAACTACATACGGAACAAAATGAATGAGTCTACACTTAAAATGCATCTATATACATCCGCATGTGGTTAATGGTGAAATCTCTACAGAATTATATTTAGGAACGGAGGAAGTACTAGTATAGTACTAGTACGTACTGTAATTTATCAGCGAGATAAATTTGTACAATGCTATGAAGCTTCCAGCTCCTGTTACATGTATCTTGCATCCAAGGTTGCCCGTTGCAACATTTCATCAAATACAAAGGAGACTAACATGCATGCTATTGCATCTCAATGATTGACAGATCATAGCAAATATGTACTCCCTCCGTTCCAAAATAAGTGTCTCAACTTTGTGCAAACTTTAGTACAAAGTTGTACTACTACTAAAGTTGACACTTATTTTGGAACAGAGGTAGCTAAAGAAAAAAACAATCCATGCAGTCCCTAGCCCTTGAACCATGAACCCTGACCAGGCTTCAATTTGCTGGCAATGTTCGAGCTTCCTAATAAATGAAGTTTGCAACCTTTTGACCATGGGATCATTTTGTGCAGTTTCACCAAAATTGAGATGAGCATCCCTGTGGCAAAGAAATTGAAGAAGTGTGATTAGAATAAGATTACTAGGACTAGTTGATGAGACATAAACTCATCACAAATACAGTACATAGAAGTGAGTAGAGGTATCAGGTATGTGCAGGGCAAAGAAGTAGAGAAATATCCACAGGGAGTGATGTGGGCAGCTGGAGCAGTGGTGCAAGCCGGCTGTAAAGGGAGTTGTACCTGAGGGACATAGCTCAACCTTGAGGAGGGCGGCGGGAGGCGGCAACTACCCACATCGCGGCAGTGAGCAAGGGACGAAGGCAACCTCACCGGCTTTGTGAGAGAGAACGGCGGGGACCCCCGACCGGGACGTGCCGACAGTGGGTTTTCACCGTCGGCGACGGCCACCGCATCTACACCAAGCATCCACCCCTTCCCCAAGCGGACCTGATCCGCCGGGATGTTAGAGATGTGGCCACAGTCGTTTTGTGCGAGAGAGTGTGAAGAGAGCAACCCCAGCAAGCAACCGTGTAGGCTGGCCCGTCCTGACTATGTATATACTGGAGCGGTTTCCTTTTCTCTCCATATGAACCTATCATATTGCGTACGTGCCACTGAAGAAAAAAAAAATATTTATAAATGACACGACACCTACTACTCGTTCTCCTATAACCTTGCGCTTGACATCTCCAAAATATTAACCTTGCGATTGGCTCTTCGCCTCTTCGGGAAGTCGAGCAATAATGTAACATCCCAAATTTTCAATTTGGAATGTTTTACATAGATCATCATTGCATATCACAATTTTGTTGCATTGTCGCTTGATCCTAGAAATTCCACGCAACTCAAGGACCCACGGAGAGAGTTGGGGATTTCGTTATTTTCTTATTTGAGTTTTCTCAAATTTTGGAAATAGGATCATTTGATTTTATTTATTTTATCTTCAATTATTTCTACTACCAAAAATTCAGAGAGGGAATAAAATGACTTTCCCAAAATAAAGAAATAATGAAGATTTAATAAAAAATCAAATAAGATTTATTTTGGAGTTTTTCGCCTTTTATTTGAATTTAGGAAAAATGCGCGTTTTTCAAAAATGCATTTAGGCCCCAAATAAATGTTCTTCTTGTCCGGCTTGATTTTAGAAGCCGGGGAAAATTTATTTCGGTATTTTTGGAGTCTGTTTAGTATTTCTTTCTATTTTTTTTCTTCTGCGCGAAATTATTTAAAAAAAACGCAACCGGCCTATGGGCCGTGTCCGTCTACGACTCCTGGCCCGCGGGGCTTTATAAGCCGGGGGGGAGCCAGCCCGAGGCCCAGCCGCCGCCCCCCAAAACCCTAGCCGCCCTAGCCCCGCGCCGCCGCCACCGCCGCCAGCCGCCAGCCGCGCCGCCGCCGGACCTCGCCGGACCCCGCTGACCCCGACGCTCGCACGCTCGCCGAGGTTCGCCGCCGCCTCGACTTCCGTGACGGTTTTTTTTAGAAAACCGATCGGTTTTCCATTGGTTTATCTTTGTTTTTTTTAGTTTCGTTTTTTTATTAGATCGGTTTTTATTTTTCAGTTTAGTTTAATTAGCGAGCGTTCGCTCGTTCGTTCGTTTTAACGTACGTATTCGTCAGATTAGTTTAGTTAATGAACGTTCATTCGTTAACCCGTTCATCGTTTTTCTTTTTCTTGGATTTAATCCGCGGTTTTTCTAATCGCGATTCCTGATCCGCTTTCGTTTTAGTTTAACTTTTCGCTCGTTTATTGGAATCACGCGATTCAAGTGCCTGGAGTTTCGTCTCGAAACCCTCTTTCCGAATAATCAAGTTAAACAAGTTTTTGCTTCCGTAAAATTTGACTTTGATCCAGATTAGTAGAACGAAGCTGTTTTCTTTCGCCGTTTGACTTTCGTTGCTTTGTTCGATTTGAATCTTTTTGCAAACCGGAGTTCTTAAGTTGAACATTCTGGTTAGATCGTTTATTCGAGTTTTACCTGTGCATTAGATGAGTACTTATTGTATGCTTGTTGTTTGTCTGCGATAGAATACCCGGAGTGCACCGCCTGTTAGTTCGATTCTCTAGGTTTCGCGGATCATCAGCAAGGCAAGTAACACTTTGATCATACCATTTCTACTACCCAGTTTTTATGCATTAGATCAATCCTCAAACATTGCATGATTAGGATCTAATTAAATTGTGGGATGGGAAGTAGTTGAGGTAGTACCTATTACCTGTTTTATTATCAAACCTTTGGGAGTTACTTCTACGTTTGCTTATTATGCCATGCTATGCTAGTAGACGTGGATTGGGTGAGTGTATCCATGACAGATGTGAGATTGTTAATCAATGGTTTATTTAAGGTGGCAACTTAAACACACATCTGGGTGGATTGAGGCACCTGGTTTCTATTAGGACTTGCCTGTATTTCTTCGGACCGCCACCCAGGCTCAAAGGGATCATGAGATTATTCAAACTAGAAACTTACGTGTGCAGCCACAAGCCATTATGGGCTCTGGCATAGTTGACTAAGTTGTGCGAACTCTTACGGGTAGACTAGCAGATGTAGGGGAAAGTAGGTGTACCGGTCTACCCACATGTAAGGTGCTAGTGCTTCCGAAAGACTATGTCTCGGTCATCCGTTTCTCAAACACCATGTAGTGCGAGGAATCAAACGGAGGCGATCGAGTCTTGTAGGGAAAAGTGTGCAAACCTCTGCAGAGTGTATAAACTAATCATGATTAGCCGTGTCCCTGGTTATGGACATCTTGAGTATCTAGAACTTGGATATCATGTGAATCTCATCATGTTACTCTAATTTAATGTTGTTGGGTTTAATGAGTACTTTTAATTGGGATTGAGAATGCTGTCAACCATTCTCAATGTTTAACAACCACCATGATAGTTAAATAAATTTATTCCTTTGCAGTAGGGAAAATTTGGCTTTATGCAAAACTGTAACCATAGAGCTTTTCCACCAGCCAAATATGCATGTAGTATAGCTTAATCCATTGTTATCCTCTATGTGTTACATTGCCAGCATATTCCATGTGCTGACCCGTTTTTGGGCTGCAACGTTTCATGTTGCAGACTTTTCAGACGACGAGTAAGATGCTTTTAGGTCGTGGTTCTATACTCAGTGATGCCGTTGGAGTTGATGGACTCGCTTATCTTCCAAGACTTCCGCTGTTATCGTTTTTAGATGGCCTTAAGCCATATTTATTTCAATAAGTTCTCTTTTGAGACATTCGATGTAATAAGTGTGTGATTGCTACTCTGTTATAAATCCTCCAAGTACTGTGTGGTGTCAGCATTACTGATCCAGGGATGACACTGACCACAGAGATCAGACTGTTTGAGGTCTGGTCGCTACAAGGTGGTATCAGAGCACACGCTGACTATAGGACACGGCCACTAAGCTTAAACCCTAGATCACTACTCTTTCTTCTCATTTCTGACTCCTCATCTTTTCCATTCTTTAGGATGGCAGATGCAAGGATCAAGTTCACATAACCAGATGAGAACTCACCTTTTGGATATCACTTGAAGGAAGCCACTAGATACCTGAACATAGGAGTGCCAAGTTTCACCGGGACTTTCAATGCCACTTTACCCGAAGAGGAGCACTGGAGGATTCAAGTCTACATTCCAGGAAGGACATTTGCACCAGCCACTGAGCCAATAGAGTTTACCTTTGATGTACCAACATGGAGCCTAGGAAAGAGCATGGCAGCTCATATCGCCATGGGACGAATTGGAGAAGATGACCACAACGATCTCAAGAATACTATCTACCAGATTTGTGGGCGCCGGGATGAGCATTGGGAGATGATCACCACCAGGAAGGACAGATCAATCGCAGCTTATATTCAGGAGTTAAACCAACACATTCGACGCCAGGAAAATCAGATGTGCGCAGATATGGAGGATCTGCAGAAGGCTATGACCAAGATCAAGGAGCTAGAAGAAGAACTCAAGGCTACACGCAAAGATTATATGGAAGAAATCGTCGCTCTAGTAAGATAGAACGGTGACCTTAAGGAGAAGATTGGAGTATTCATGGGAGGATCAGCACCCAGAGGAGAAGAGGATGAACCTACTTGTCCAGATAACTATATCATCATCGACGACACCGACTCGGATCCCGACGACAGCGATGATGGCTATGTTGATGAAGCTGGAGCAGATATCATGGAATCTGCATCGGAGCAGTTTTTCTAGTTGACCACCATAACAGTAGTAGAATTTTCCACCATTTAATTAGTTTTAGACCAAGCACTTTGGAACGATAGTTAGACCGTTGTATGCCTTGTTTGATTGATTGGAATGATATTGTGTGTTTTTGTCTCATGTGCATATGGGTAGTGTTATCTCACTAGACCTCATTCTATTCTTAACTCCCATCTCCCCTTTAAACCCTCAGATGCCTCCGAGACGCAACCCAGAGTTTGTTTTCGCGCCAGAGATCACTCAGTTGATTTAGCAGCAGAATACTTTGATTCAAACATTGGTACAGAACCAAGGCAACAACAACAACCACCACCACCACCACCTGGGGATCACTTGACTTGTTTCCTTAGGCTGAATCCGCCAGTGTATTCTAGTATCACCGAGCCGATTGTAGCAGATGATTGGCTCTACAAGATAGGAAGGGAGTTGACCACTACAGGATGCACAAATGGTGAGAAGGTGAAGTTTGTTGCACATCAGCTTGATGGACCCGCAGCAGCATGGTGGGAGAATTTTACAGCCACTTACCCTGTAGACACTGTCACATGGAATCAGTTTCAGCAAGCTTTTCGTACTGCCCATGTTTCAGCCGGAGCTATGGCCATGAAGAAGCGTGAGTTTCCCAACTTACGCCAAGGAAGACGGACAGTTGGCCAGTATGTGGATGATTTTAGTAAACTAGCACGTTATGCCCCAGATGACGTTGCTACGGATGCAGCTAAGCAGGAGAAGTTTCTAGAAGGACTGAATGATGAGATGAGCATGCAGTTGATGGTAGCCACTTTCAATAACTACTAGGAGTTAGTAGATCGTGCTCTTATGATTGAGGGGAAGCAGCAGCAGATTGATAATCGTAAGAGGAAGTATGGACAGGGGAAGTACAATTCTGGAGCTCAGCAGAAACCACACTTTACCCCAAAGTCAGGAGGACATTTCAGCATACTCACAGAGGAGGCAGCTCGCACAATCATAATGGCACAAAGAATGGAAACGGGAATGGAGGAAGCAATGGACAAAGCCGCACCAACCCTTCAACACCATCCAAGGTAGACCTGAGCCATATCACTTGTTATAAGTGCCGTAAGACTGGGCATTATGCAAATGATTGCCCAGAAGCCAAAATGGAAATGGCAATGGAAGCTCAGGAAAGAAGCCGAACGCTTTCAACAGGGGGCAAGTGAACCACGTTACCGTGGAGGAGGTTGAAGCTCAGCCAGATGCAGTAATAGGTAAATTTTTGGTTAAGGCATTTACTGCAGTTGTTCTTTTTGATACTGGTGCATCGCATTCATACATATCAAGGGGATTTGTGGATAAATATAAATTGCCAAACCAAGCACTTAGGTCACCCATGCTAGTAACCTCACCCGGAGCAGAGTATACGACTAGTAAATGGTGTGATCGACTGCCATTAAGGATTGGACACCATGTATTTCCCTCAGACCTAATAGTTCTGGAATCGCAAGGTTTGGATGTGATATTAGGCATGGATTGGTTATCGAAGTATGGAGGGAACATTGATTGCGCCAGTAAAACCATTTTGCTTACAACACCAGAAGGGATAAGGATCAAGTATGTATCACGGCATGAGCCAAGGAGAGCACATGTAAATTCCTTATCAGGAGTTGTGCAGGAGGAAGTACCAGTGGTAAGGGATTTCCCCGATGTATTTCCAGAAGAGTTGCCAGGCATGCAACTGGATAAAGACATTGAGTTCTTAATTGAACTACTGCCAGGCACGGGGCCGATATACAAGAGACCGTACAGGATGCCAGCCCAAGATTTGGAGGAAATTAAGAAGCAGATTAAGGAGCTGTTGGACAAAGGTTTTATTCGCCCAAGTTCTTCACCTTGGGGATCGCCAGTACTTCTGGTGGAGAAGAAGGATGGATCGTTAAGAATGGTTGTTGATTATCGCGGATTGAATGAAGTAACAATCAAGAACAAGTACCCACTACCAATGATCAATGATCTGTTTGATCGGTTGCAAGGAGCTAAGGTGTTTTCCAAGATCGATTTGCGATCAGGATACCATCAGTTGAAGATTCGGGAGCACGATATACCGAAGACGGCTTTTACCACCAGGTACGGGCTATATGAGTATACTGTTATGTCATTTCGTCTGACTAACGCCCCAGCCTATTTTATGAACATGATGAACAAGGTGTTTATGGAGTTTTTGGATAAGTTCGTCGTGGTGTTCGTTGATGATATTTTGGTGTACTCGAAGAATGAAGAGGAACATAAGGAACACTTGTGTATGGTACTCGAGAAGCTCAGAGAACATCAGCTATACGCCAAGTTCAACAAGTGTGAGTTTTGGCTGGAGGAAGTTGGATTTCTCGGACATGTTATATCCGGAGAAGGTATCGCAGTAGACCCCACTAAGGAGAAATCCGGAGTTTCCTTGGACTCGCAGGATACTACCGGAGATTCATTGAAAATTTCTTGAAAATTGCGAAGCCTATGACAGAGTTGTTGAAGAAGGATACTAAGTTCATTTGGACTGAGGAGTGTGAGGCTAGTTTCCAGGAATTGAATAAAACGTTTGGTTACCTCACCAATATTAATTCTGCCAGATCAGACTAAGGATTATGAAGTGTATTGTGATACTTCACGTCGAGGACTTGGAGCAGTGCTTATGCAGGAGGGAAGAGTTGTTTCGTATGCTTCACGACAGCTTAAGCCTCATGAGTTGAATTATGCTACTCATGATTTGGAGTTAGCAGCCGTAGTGCATGCACTGAAAACGTGGAGACATTTTCTCATAGGAATCATTGTGAGGTGTACACGGATCACAAGAGTTTGAAGTACATCTTCACGCAGAAGGAGTTAAATCTCAGTTAGAGGAGATGGTTGGAGCTTATTAAGGATTATGATATGAGATTGCATTATCACCCTGGGAAGGCTAACGTTGTAGCAGACGTGTTGAGCCGCAAGAGCCATGTCAATACTCTAATGACGGGAGAAATACCCAAGGAGTTAGCCGAGGACCTTCGAGAGCTATGTTTGGAAATAGTTCCGAGGGGCTATGTAGCAGCATTGGAGATTCAGTCTACGTTGATGGATAAAATCAGAGAAGCTCAAAAGGCAGATAAGGAAGTTGCTTCCATTAAGGAACGGAATGAGCGAAGGGAAGGCTAAGGGATTTCGTGAGGATGAGTACGATACCCTACGATTTGAGGACCGTGTTTATGTGCCCAATGACCCAGAGATCAGGAAGTTGATTCTGCAAGAGGCACATGATTCACCATATTCGATTCACCCCGGAAATACCAAGATGTATTTGGATTTGAAGGAAACTTTCTGGTGGACCGGAATGAAGAAGGATATTGCAGAGTATGTAGCAGTTTGTGATGTATGTCAGAGGGTGAAAGCAGAACACCAGAAGCCAGCCGGATTGTTGCAGCCATTGCCTATACCCGAATGGAAGTGGGACAAACTAGGCATGGATTTCATCACGAGATTGCCCAGGACTCGTTCAGGCTATGACTCAATTTGGGTTGTAGTCGATCGTTTGACAAAGGTAGCTCATTTCATCCCAGTAAAGACTACCTACAGCAGTGCCAAATTGGCTAAGATATACATGACAAGGATTGTATGTTTGCATGGAGTTCCGAGGAGTATCGTATCAGATGGAGGAACCCAATTCACCTCAAAGTTCTGGAAACAGTTGCACGAAACATTGGGAACCAGGCTGGAGTTTAGCACAGCTTTCCACCCACAGACAGATGGACAGACCGAGAGAGTCAATCAGATTTTGGAGGATATGCTTAGAGCTTGTTTTTGGATTATGGATCAAGTTGGGATGACAACTTGCCATACGCGGAGTTTTCTTACAACAACAGTTATCAGTCCAGTTTGAAGATGGCCCCTTTCGAAGCCTTGTACGGAAGGAGGTGCAGAACCCCGTTGTTGTGGGATGAGGTTGGAGATCGCCAGTTGTTTGGCTCGGATTTGATTAAGGAGTCTGAACAGAAGGTAAAGTTGATTCGCGACAGGCTCAAGGTAGCTCAGTCAAGGCAGAAGAGCTATGCAAATTCAAAACGCAAGGAGACAGAATACGAAGTCGGAGACAGAGTTTATCTTCGGGTATCTCCACTTCGAGGAGTTAAGCATTTTGGAGTTAAAGGGAAGTTAGCACCACGTTTTGTGGGACCATACAAAGTTTTGGAACGCATGGGAGAAGTAGCATACAAGTTGGAATTACCTGAGGGATTGTCAAGAGTTCACGATGTGTTCCATGTTTCACAGTTGAAGAAATGTCACGCAGAGATGGCTGATATACCACTGAGAGATACAGTGCCTCTAGAAGCGATTCAGTTGAAAGATGATTTGACTTATGAAGAGAAACCAGTTAAGATTCTGGAATATGCCAGCCGAGTTACCCGCAGTAAGGTTATCAAGTTTTGCAAGGTTCAGTGGAGCCACCACACCGAGGAGGAAGCCACCTGGGAGCGAGAGGAAGATCTGCTCAAGGACCGCCCTCACCTATTTGCTAGCCAACCCGAATCTCGAGGGCGAGATTCATCTTAAGGGGGGTAGGTTTGTAACATCCCAAATTTTCAATTTGGAATGTTATACATAGATCATCATTGCATATCATAATTTTGTTGCATTGTTGGCTCGATCCTAGAAATTCCACGCAACTCAAGGACCCACGGAGAGAGTTGGGGATTTCGTTATTTTCTTATTTGAGTTTTCTCAAATTTTGAAAATAGGATCATTTGATTTTATTTATTTTATCTTCAATTATTTCTACTACCAAAAATTCAGAGAGGGAATAAAATGACTTCCCCAAAATAAAGAAATAATGAAGATTTAATAAAAAAATCAAATAAGATTTATTTTGGAGTTTTTCGCCTTTTATTTGAATTTAGGAAAAATGCGCGTTTTCAAAAATGCATTTACGCCCCAACTAAATGTTCATCTTGTCCGGCTTGATTTTAGAAGCTGGGGAAAATTTATTTCGGTATTTTTGGAATCCGTTTAGTAATTCTTTCTATTTTTTTTTCTTCTGCGCGGAATAATTAAAAAAAACGCAACCGACCTACGGGCCGTGTCCGTCTAGGACTCCCGGCCCGCGGGGCTTTATAAGCCGGGGGGAGCCAGCCCGAGGCCCCGCCGCCGCCCCCCTCCCCCCCCCCAAAACCCTAGCCGCCCCAGCCCCGCGCCGCCGCCGCCGCCAGCCGCCCCCGCCGCCGCCAGCAGCCGCCCCGCCCGCCGAGCCGCCGCCGGACCCCGTCGCCGTCGCCGACCTCGCCGGACCCCGCCGACCCTGCCGCCCGCACGCTCGCCGAGGTTCGCCGCCGCCTCGACATCCGTGACTGTTTTTTTAGAAAACCTATCGGTTTTCTGTCCGTTTTTTCCGGTTTTTTTAGTTTCGTTTTTTTATTAGATCGGTTTTTATTTTTTGGTTTAGTTTAATGAGCGAGTGTTCGCTCGTTCGTTCGTTTTAACGAACGTATTCGTTAGATTAGTTTAGTTAATGAACGTTCGTTCGTTAACCCGTTCGTCGTTTTTCTTTTTCTCGGATTTAATCCGAGATTTTTCTGATCGCGATTCCTGATCCGATTTTCGTTTTAGTTTAACTTTTCACTCGTTTATCGGAATCAGGCGATTCAAGCGCGTGGAGTTTCGTCTCGAAACCCTCTTTCCGAATAATCAACTTAAACAAGTTTTTGCTTCTATAAAATTTGACTTAGATCCAGATTAGTAGAACGAAGCTGTTTTCTTTCGCCATTTGACTTTTGTTGCTTTGTTTGATTTGAATCTTTTTGCAAACCGGAGTTCTTAAGTTGAACATTCTGATTAGATCATTTATTCGAGTTTTACCTGTGCATTAGATGAGTACTTATTGTAGGCTTGTTGTTTGTCTGCAATAGAATACCCAGAGTGCGCCGCCTGTTACTTCGAGTCTCTAGGTTTCGCGGATCATCAGCAAGGCAAGTAACACTTTGATCATACCTTTTCTACTATCCAGTTTTTATGCATTAGATCAATCCTCAAACATTGCATGATTGGGATCTAATTAAATTGTGGGATGGGAAGTAGTTGAGGTAGTACCTATTACCTGTTTTATTATCAAACCTTTGGGAGTTACTTCTACGTTTGCTTATTATGCCATGCTATGCTAGTAGACGTGGATTGGGTGAGTGTATCCATGACAGATGTGAGATTGTTAATCAATGGTTTATTCAAGGTGGCAACTTAAACACACATCTGGGTGGATTGAGGCACCTGGTTTCTATCAGGACTTGCCTGTATTTCTTCGGACCGCCACCCATGCTCAAAGGGATCATGAGATTATTCAAACTAGAAACTTACATGTGCAGCCACAAGCCATTATGGGCTCTGGCATAATTGACTAAGTTGTGCGAACTCTTACGGGTAGACTAGCAGATGTAGGGGAAAGTAGGTGTACCGGTCTAACCACATGTAAGGTGCTAGTGCTTCCGAAAGACTATGTCTCGGTCATCCGTTTCTCAAACACCATGTAGTGCGAGGAATCAAACGGAGGCGATCAAGTCTTGTGGGGAAAAGTGCGCAAACCTCTGCAGAGTGTATAAACTAATCATGATTAGCCATGTCCCCGGTTATGGGCATCTTGAGTATCTAGAACTTGGATATCATGTGAATCTCATCATGTTACTCTAATTTAATGTTGTTGGGTTTAATGAGTACTTTTAATTGGGATTGAGAATGCTGTCAACCATTCTCAATGTTTAACAACCACCATGATAGTTAAATAAATTTATTCCTTTGCAGTAGGGAAAAATTGGCTTTATGCAAAACTGTAACCATAGAGCTTTTCCACCAGCCAAATATGCATGTAGTATAGCTTAATCCATTGTTATCCTCTATGTGTTACATTGCCAGCATATTCCATGTGCTGACCCATTTTCGGGCTGCAACGTTTCATGTTGCAGACTTTTCAGACGACGAGTAAGATGCTTTTAGGTCGTGTTTCTATACTCAGTGATGCCGTTGGAGTTGATGGACTCGCTTATCTTCCAAGACTTCCACTGTTATCGTTTTTAGATGGCTTTAAGCCATATTTATTTCAATAAGTTCTCTTTTGAGACATTTGATGTAATAAGTGTGTGATTGCTACTCTGTTATAAATCCTCCAAGTACTGTGTGGTGTCAGCATTACTGATCCAGGGATGACACTGAGCACAGAGATCAGACTGTTTGAGGTCTGGTCGCTACAAATAATGGTAGTGCAGTATATATCGTTCTGGCTATATGAGACTGAATGAATTGCTGCACGTCCAGCACGTGGGCGAGGGGCGAGGGGTGAGGGAGAGTGCTACTACATATGGAGCAAAATGAGTGAATGTACACTCTAAAATACGTCTATATACATCAGTGTTTGGAGTATGTACTAGTAGTTCATATTGAAATCTACTAAAGGACATATCTATTCCAAACAATATGATATAATCTCTATAACCAAGGTAGTAGGGACGAGGAGTAAACGAAGGGAGTAGTAAACTTTTCTCCTCGTCCTGCGAGCCACCGCGCACATGGGCGAGGGAGGAGCAAGCTTCACCTCATCCTGCGAGCCACCGTGCCCGTGGGCGGGGGGGGGGACGGCGTACTAAGCAAGATTCTCCTTGTTCTGCGAGTTGACGTGACACATCAAAAGTACTCCAGTGTATAGAGCCTTGGCTCTAAGGTAGGCCCCACATGGTTTGCCTCTTTTTTTAATTTAACATAACGCATCAAGTCGAAATTTGTTTGTTCACCCGTGGTTGATGATCCTCCCTCCACCAAGTGGACAACCAGTACACGTGCCAAATTACCATGCAGGCTGCCTTTTCGTACAGAAATGAGCTCCACCATGTACCCGCGCGGGTGTGTGAAAGCACAAGTGCTCCCTAGGTGGTTTTGGTAATTAATGTCAACATATCTCTTGTTGGACTAACGCTTTTATCTAGTATGTTTCAGATAAGTTCAACAATGGAACCTCTTGCTTCAAGCTCACTCGGTCTGACCGAGTTTAACGATTATTTGCTAAATCGGTCTGACCGAGTTTAACGATTCGGTCCCACCGAGTTTGGTAGATTGTTTGTAACGGTTAGATTTTGTGTGGAGGCTATATATACCCCTCCACCTCCTCCTCATTCGTGGAGAGAGCCATCAGACTGAACCTACACTTCCAGCATCCTATTTCTGAGAGAGAACTACCTACTCATGTGTTGAGGCCAAGATATTCCATTCCTACCATATGAATCTTGATCTCTAGCCTTCCCCAAGTTGCTTTCCACTCAAATCCTCTTTCCACCAGATCCAAATCCTATGAGAGAGAGTTGAGTGTTGGGGAGACTATCATTTGAAGCACAAGAGCAAGGAGTTCATCATCAATGCACCATTTGTTACTTCTTGGAGAGTGGTGTCTCCTAGATTGGCTAGGTGTCACTTGGGAGCCTCCGACAAGATTGTGGAGTTGAACCAAGGAGTTTGTAAGGGCAAGGAGATCACCTACTTCGTGAAGATCTATCGCTAGTGAGGCAAGTCCTTCGAGGGCGACGGCCATGGTGGGATAGAAAAGGTTTCTTCTTCGTGGATCCTTCGTGGGTGGAGCCCTCCGTGGACTCGCGCAACCGTTACCCTTCGTGGATGTACGATAGCACCACCTATCGGAACCACGCCAAAAACATCCATGTCTCCAATTATGTTTGAATCCTCCAATCCATTCCCTTTACATTCTTGCAAGTTGCATGCTTTATTTTCCGCTGCTCATATACTCTTTGCGTGCTTGCTTGATATGTGTTGTGAATGTTAAACGTGTGCCTAAACTCCACTCAAACTTTAAAAGAAACTTAAAAACTGCAACTTTGGCTCTTAGTGTCTAATCACCCCCCCCCCTCTAGACACGTCTTCTCAAGGTCCTACAATGTGGTTGGGAAAGAGACGGGAGTACGTGCACCGTGCATTCACCTCTTCTCTTCGTGCGTCCCCCACCTACATGGGTGTGTGTGAGAGATACAAACCGTGTTCGTGTGTGTTTTTTGTTTTGTGGTGGGGGTGGGGGTGCGGTGGGGGGTTGATTTCGTGAATTATTTGTGGGAATATGTGTCGATGACATCTCAAACAAAATTTTGCATGCAATGTGTGTGAAATGGAGGCCTATCCATATCATACATAGAGGGTCGGGCAATCCATGAGAAGAGAGGGAGGGGTCGTACCTATCAATAAAGTCGAAGAGAGGATCAAGTGGGTGGGTGCGAGATCGATGAAGAGAGCCATTGAAATTGTGTGTGTGTGTGTGTGTGTGTGTGTGTGCTAGTCAAAGATATAGGGTGACTGGCCTACCGGAATGTTAGAGGGCACATGTCAAGTTTGTGTGTGGCAGGGAGACATGACTAGAGCGCTTGATGTATCGGTGTGTGGGGGAGGAGGGGGTGGGGGGAGGGGTAGGCAGAGGCCTAACTATAGAGGTAGAATGACTCGTATATGTGTTGAGAAGGAGAGACCCAGCTATGTCTTGAGGGAGATCGGTCGACATCCATACATAACTGAAGGACGGGAAATATGATGGGACAGAGAGAGAGAGGAGAGGGAGGGAGAGGGAGGGGGAGGGGTAGAGTGTTGGACGGGTGATGGAGTTGCTTCTCGGAGATGTTGGGAGAGGCCTACTAGACAAACTGAGGGTGGAACTGCAATGTTATCAATAAGAGTGGGGATGTGTTTCTGTGTGTGCCTGTGCGTGATAGACCTGTCGGGACGCATCCATGGATGATGAAGGGGAACCATGTGTTTGGTAAGCAAACCTAACTAGATCGGTAGATCAATTGTTGTTTGTCAGAGATAGGGAGAGACACAACTAATGAGGTAGATCGATCGATGTGTGGGTAAAAACGAGTTATAAGGACCTAGCTGGCTATATGTATAGCGAGAGATCGGTCAGTGTACATCCATTTGTTACAGGCAAATAAGGCCCAGCGAGACGGATAGACAGAGAGAATGGAGCTAGGAGGTGGTGCGAGAGGCCCAATGACTAGCTAGATAGGGGGGGAGTGTCTGGTTGTGAGATCGATGAAAAGAGGGACGAGAGTTTACACGTGTGTCTGGCCATATGAGAGACACGAGGCAAGGACACGTAAAGGAGGAGATTGAAGCTGTGTGTGTATGCTGTAGGCAGGCATCGCTGGAGAGGTTTATCGATCGGTGTGTGTCGGAAAGGAGTTGTGGAGACTCTGGGAGAACAACCTAAAGAAAAAAATGAATGTGCCCGGTGGATAGAATGTCGAGGGAGGGGGAGGGCGTGTGCATGCACGAGAGAAAGTTAGTGGTAGCTACAAAGGTTAGAGGATTGTGTGGGTGTAAGAGACTAACAAAGATCATAATTTGATATGAAAGCGGATTCATATATTTGAATAGGAGATCATAGTGTTTTAAACATTGCATGCCTGAATATGGCGGTGATACACGTGCTGTGCACATGTTATACCATAATGTGTCAATGCATGGCGTTTGCAACTCACAGCTAAATGTCGAACAATCTAAACCATACTATACATCAAACAATCTCACATTTTATTTGAATTTATGATAATGTGCGGCGTTTGCAGCTTACAACTAAATATCGAGCAATCTAAACAATACTATATATCGAACATTCTCACATTTTATTTGAATTTGTGGTAATGTGTGGTGTTTGCAACTCACATCTAAATACTTGTAGGCATAGGGGCCGGGGCACCATACATAATGTGATAAACACATTATACATATGAGACATGGTTTAGATTATGAAGATCTAGCTAGAGCTAGAAATGTAATGCGATTTGAAATCAAAATAAAGTGGATTCAAAAAATCTAGTTCGAGTTCATATAGTACACATAGTTCATATGTAACTCGAGACTAATCATGTGGTGTGCTGTGAAGATAATACACAAACGATGGTTTAACTTGACAATAATGATGATTGTAGATCTTATTAAAACAGAGAAACGAATTCAAATGCTTTGACTTCACAACAATCATTACTGTAGATCTTATTCAAATTCAATTCATATTGAAGCGGTAGTATATACGTTTGGAATGCACTAAAACGTTCATTTGAGTAGTAGGTTGCATGCATTATACATGTAGCGAAATATTTTAATTGAACATAACATGAATTCAAAGTTTTGATGACATTTGTAGTGCGCATTGATTTGGTACAGTACACGTTAGGCTTGTCCGGAAATTTCAACCCGCGCCTTTTAGCCCGAAATATTTAAGATATATCTTTGTCTCGTTGTGCTCCGACAACTCCCTCCATCTCAACCCGCGCCTTGCTATTCCGAAATTACAACGCGCGCGAAAACTCCCACCTCCTGTGAAATCCCGACACGTGAAATGCCCATGGTACCCCTGAACCAAAAGAACCGGCTCAAATTGGTGGGGGGTACTTTCGTAACTTACCCCACATTTCGGACAAGCGCGTCTCTAAGCCATGGTTCCCCACTGCCATCCCATCCGCCCACCCATTCATACACCGAGGCCGTGAAAACCCGTGACGAAACCCCACACCCTGCTCCGTCCGCCACCCAGCCAGAGCCTCTTCGCCGACGACGTCATCCACAGCAACACCTCGACGTCCCTCATCCATCGTACCAGATGAGGATCCTTTGTCGATCTCATCGTCCCGCCGGTTCATCCACCCCGTCCTCCACCTCCAAGGAGCTGCCCCGACGTTCCCCTCGTCTTTCGTGCCACCTCCATTCCCACACCGCCGTCTTCACCTGCACCACCGGAAGAGCATCATCATCACCGTTTCCTCGGATGACGCTGCGGCCTAATCGGCGCCACCAAAGAGGTTGTACACTAATCGCCGCATTTTCTTCTTGATTCGATCTCACGGTGCTGCCGGCGCTCGGTCCCGAGCCAACACGGCGCGGCTCCATCCACGACGGCGTTGCTGGCCACTTCCTCCACGGCGTCGCTCCCTCGGCGGCGACGTCCACATCAGTAGGAGCTGCTGCTGATTTAGCTCTCGCTCGCGCTACTGATCTGCTCTTGCTCTCGGTCCCCTGCCTGGTCTGCTCTTGCTATTGCTCTTGCTCGCGCTGCTGCTCTCGCTCTTGCTCTTCCTTGAGATGGTGCTCCGATTTGGCTACACTTCAGTCGACTGAATCGACTTTTGGGTCAGTCGATTTTCAAGGGGTGGGCTCGCCGGGATGAAGGAAGAACCAGCCACAACGGGGAGGGGGGCTCGCCGGAGAGGTACCCCACTATCTATCTTAGGGTTCAGGATGGGGGCGGTGGTCGCCGGCGGCGGCGGGGCATTGGCGGGGCGGTGGCATGGGTATCACCGGAGAAAAAGCTCGGCACGGGGGGGGGGGGGGGGGGGGCTAGAGGGATGGCCGGGGCGGCGGTGGACCGACAGTGGGGAGTGTTTTCGGGGCGGGCGAGGCGGTGAACCGTCGGCCGCGGGCGGCGGGGAGCTGTTGTTTGGCCGGTGGTGGCTGGCGGCTCAGGGGGGTGGAGGTTGAAGATGAACCACAGGCCCTTGATTTCGTATCCAATGGCTACAAAATCGACTTACCAGAGATGAAAAAGTCAGTCGACCGGCGTGTAGCCTCACCTTGCTAGTGCGTTCAGTTTCGACAGCAAAATTCAGTTTCGACAGCAAAATTCAGTTTCGACGGTTAGGTTCAGTTTCGACAGTTAAGTTCAATTTTGACAGTTAAGTTGAGAGATGAGCGGCTGATGTATTTTACATCTAGCACTTTGTGGTTATGTATTTTACGTCATGTATTGGAGATGCTATTAGAATTCCACTCAGGGTAACGTTGTTCATTGTCTCTCTTGTCCTACTTCAGCCTCGGCGTCGTACAACTCACCGGAGCTGCTCCAACGACAAAACCCTCCATCACAGCGGAGCAGTACCTCGGGCTCCATCTCCAGACGCCTAAGATCTTCTTCCCCTCCTCCGACAGCAAAGTCAGCCGGAGCATCCTCACCGGCCAACCCAATCACGCTGAGATCAACATGGCTTCGCCAAAGAGGTTGTACACTTGTTGCATCTCTTTTTTACTCTACATGTTATATATATATTGTCCACTGAGCACATGGATTTTTTCCTTTAGTGTCTCCTTGAAAGAAAAAACGTAGGAATTTTAATTTTCACTTGTCCTCCTTTTCAAATTCATATTCATGAAGCACAAGACTAAGAGATAGTAGCATAATAGCATTATAACCGTACATTTTCTTGTGGTTTGACTTAATCTCACCATGCTTCTTCGCATCCTGTGATCTTCCAATTGTTGTGAATCAAACACCCAGATTGGCAGAAATCCTGTGTTTTTAAATTCTCTGTTTTGCACGTGCATTCCTATCCTATTCCTGTCTATTTCCTATCCCTGCATTGTTGGAATCCTCCAATTCAAACGAGCCCTTATAGAATTACTTCTCTTACAGATAGTTGTCAAAGAAAACCTTGCGTCGTTTGTCCTGCTCCTGCTGCGCCGTCGTCCACCCCAGCTCAGCTGCTCCAACAACAGAAGGGTCCAGCACAGCAGGGATCCGGCCTCCAGACTATCTTTCGCTGCCTCAGATCTTCTTCCCCGCTGCCGGTAGCCATGGAAACTGCATTACCATCATCAACCGACCAGATGACCTCGAGGACTACACAGGTCCGCAAGAGAGGTCACACTCTTTTGTGTCTGCTTACGTTATGCATCGCTTAATATTACATGCTACTTTATCATCCTGTTCACCGTTTAGACTCTGAGTCAGCTCCAAACTAATGGTCAAACTTGAGTTTTTAAATGGTTGTGGGGTACATATCGGGGCCGCTATCAATAGTATCTATCTACTATCTGGTTAATCTTCGGTGTCTACTATGAGTTTCATGTTGGGTGGGAAACAAACAGTAAAGAAGCCATTATCTATATTTATTAACTGAAGCCATTATCTGCCTGCTATTATTGGTTTTGGGTCTATCCACAGGTTGCTACCATCACTCTCGATTTCTGCATGCACTCCTTACATAATCCCACTATGTTTTATTCCTATGCATGACAGTTATTGTAAACAATGGAACTGAACATGTAGAGCAAAAGAGACGAGCCTTGTGTGGCAATATAATTTCATGCAGACGTCGCTCCATGGTAGGCGCAAAGGCAGCCCCCCCTACACGCATTTCGGATTGTAATCGAGAGGAAGATATCTGTTCTGAGGGGGATTCAGAAGGAGAAGATAACTCCTATTTACCCCCTGAGGTCTTCGCTCTAACTTGGCATGCTGATGTTGGTTATATCATGCATATGGTGTCTTGCATTGCTTACTTTATACATCAAATATGTCATCTGCTTAGTTTAGACATCCTTTGTGCGAATGCCATCTATTTAGTTTATTCATCATTGATGTGAATTATGCAACGCCATTTGAAGCAGTGATGGAAGTATCTGGAGTGAAAACAAGGTATTCGGAGCAGACAATGCTACCTGCTGAAGCAGACATCTTGCTGGCTACAGAGAGCTCCTCAGAGGAGGATTCAGAGACTGATGACCAGTCCTATTTCCCCCCTGAGGTCTATGCTCAAACTTGGTAGGGTTATATTACCCATGTCATGCATGTTGTCTTGCATTGCTTAGTTTTTACATCATATATAGATTGCCATCTTCTTACTTGCTTACTATATAAATCATATATTTGAATTATATCATGCCATCATGTTTACATAGTACATACACATCATCTATCTGAATTATGGCATGGCAACCTATTTAATAAAGACATCATATAGTTATATCATCTCATCCTGTTTAGTGTTTACAGTCATCATATTTAGAATTATGACATTCTATCCATGAATGTATGTGAATTGTGGCATGCCAACCTATTTAATAAACGCATTATATAGTTATGTCATGTCATCCTGTTTACATAGTCTCATATTTTGAACTATGTCTTTCCATCTTTTTTAGTTAGCCATCATAATGTGAAATTGTGTCATGCTATCCTGTTTAGTTAGCCATCATATATGTGAAATTGTGTCGTGCTATCCTGTTTGGTTAGACAATATAAATATGAATTATTTCATGCCCTCTTTTATTCCTCACTATCCATTGCACTTGTCTATCATACAATGTCTATACTTTCAATTACTTTTCTTGTTTATCAGCCATTTGAATTGGAGAGCGTGATGGCAGTATCTAAGGGAGTAACAACATGGTCTTCAGAAAAGATAGTGCTACCAGTTGATGCAGATAGAACCACGGTTGTACTTGCCCAAGGACCAGATCCACCACACATAACCCAGACTCTTGCAGATTGTACCCCTACCCAGTTGGACAGAGAACCAGCTACACCCCTTCTAACCCCAACCCCGGCAAATAGTAACCCAGTTCTAGTTGACACATCACCGTCTCCACCACAGAGCACCCAAACACGAGCGGTTAGTAAGGGAACTGCAGTGCCCAAAGCACGAGGACCACCACTCCGAATCCCAACTCAACGCTTAAAGGAGAAGAAGATTTGTTCTCAGGTCAGGTTCTATAGCTATGGTTCATACTCATTTGCTCTTGCATTACTGTATTTACTCATACCAACTATTTTCAAATTTGAAGGATGGAATTGAAACTCCAATGGCGCAACAGGTATGTTTTAAACCTGTTTTTTTAACTTGTTTGCTGTTGTAACCTGCTCTATGTTGATTTCAGTTTCAATTGAACAAACAGTTATGTTCTCATGTCATGCACATTACAAGTGTTGTTATTGCTCTATAGTTACCCACACTTATATTCTGTCTATTCTGCTTTGTCTTGAACAAATATTATTTGAACTATGTCTCTATCTTGATTTGACAACAAAAACTAGAATGATATAGACCATAAAGTGACCATGGCACATAGATATATGTTTGTTTCATGTTGTTATCCTGTCCACTTTACTACTGAACTCATTTACCAAAATGAGTTTCATATACAACATGGTAAAGATGTGATGTGTCTGCTTGTTTCTCTTTTAGAATGTGGACAAAATATTGGAGAACAGTACCGCGTTATCCAATGGAAAAGGAAGTAATGCAGATAAGGTTCAAGATAGTGAGACATCCCTGTTGGTCTCCAAGAAAGCTGATAAAAACTAACTTGACGACAGTGAGGGAACCCAAAAGTCCTGTCTTGATGTAGTGTTCGAGTTACTGGCCACTACTGGTGGCACAAGCTCTTCGAACTCGCTGCCTGAATCAGTTTGTCTTCTTGAGTCTCAACTTCAAGTTGAAAGACATTGATCAGATGTGCTGCGACAGGAAGCTGAAGGACTGAGGAAGTCCCTGCAAAATTCAGATGCATATTTTCTGGTGCAACAGCAAGCGCTGGAGGATTTAAGCGCCAAACAAGAGAAAGTTAATAAGCTTGCTAAGCATCTTGCCAGCATTATGGGTACCCAGGATATTGTTTCTTGAGATCTTCTGAAGTGGTTTCAGTTCTGGATTTGTTTTGCTGCGGTGTTTATTTGCGCTGGTTGCCAACTTTGACAACCAGTGTATATGATATGCTGCTTTGTTCCCCATATTTGCACTAGTGGCGAACTTTGATGCCCAGTGGATGTAATATGTGTAACAGCCATGATAGCCTAGCATAAGTTGCTTGCTTATTTATTTCCTTGTTGTCTTGTTTATTTGTTTGCTTGTAGGCAGTGCAGTTCTTTTTAAAACTAGGCCACAATAACCATGGGCTAATATTTACTGTAGTGACACTGGGCCTCCTACGGGCCGTAGAAACAGTGGGCCTTCTATGGGCCGTAGAAATAGTAGGCCTTCTACGGGTCGTAGAAACAATGGGGCTTCTATGGGTCGTAGAAACAATGGGCCTTCTACGGGCCGTAGAAACAATGGGCCTTCTACGGGCCGTAGAAACAATGGGCCTTCTACGGGCCGAATCATCTATGGGCCTTATACGGGCCGTATGACCATAACGGGCCATCGTTAATAGGTCGTATTTGATGACGCTATGAAAACGGCCCAATGTATTAACGGACCACAAACGGGCCGATGTAACCACGGGCTGAATTTGGCCCACAAGCAGAAATGACAGTAACGGGCCGTAAGTAAACGAATGCTAGAAATGAGCCCAAGAATAAATGGGCTCTGAGAAGGCCGAAAGATAACATTTGCTCGAAACGGTCCAACTGAATAACGGGCCCTTAATGGGTATAAAGTGATATACTGTTCATTACGGGCCAGTTTCACCACGGGCCGTTAATGGGTGTAAAGTGATACACTGTTCCTTGCGGGCCAGTTTCACCACGGGCCGTTAATAGGCCAAGAGTTACATAGGGCCTCATATGGGCTAAAAGACGTCATGGGCCATACATGGGCCAGAAGTGAAAACAGGCTGGAACCATATTGGATGGCCCAAATGACGCTACTGGGCCTAATTCGGATAGGGCGTAATGGGCCTTGGGTTAGCGGGTTGTAAATGGGTTATATGCGAATAGGTCGTTAACAGGCTTTCCATGGGACGGCCCGCCACCTTTTGACCAAGTCAAACGGGCTGGCCTTTTCACAGGAATGGGCCTCTGTTGGGCCGTGCCATGTGTCGACGTATCATAGGCGCCTTCTGTCCAATGAGTGGATGACATCTGTCCCAACGGTGAGCCAACACATGTTTCCTCCAGCCAATGATGATTTTACACGTGGAAAATCCCCATTGGTCGGGGCTGTTAACGGGTTATCGGATCCAAAACCAGACCCGATAGCTTAACGGCGTTCCGTTACGGTGGATGCCACTTGTCGGTCACCCTTGATGAAAGCACTTCTATGACACGCGATTTATCGTCATGGAAGTGGACACTTCCGTGATGATAATTTTGGTAATGGCATGGAACACTTCTACGACAGCACAGGTATAACTATCTTGATTCTGTCATAAATTTGTCATGGATGTACATGCATGACAAAAAACGCGACCTACTGTGACAAACACGTATCATCACGAAAGTGTATTTTTTTTGTAGTGACCGCAACAGCCGCTGTAGCTGCAGCAGCTACCGCCGGTCAGCTCCGGCCTCGCATCGACCGCGCCAGCGGGTGCTCCGCTCCACCAAGTCTGGTTCCTGTCCTCACCGTCCCTGCTACCGGCTTGGTTGACCGAGTCGTCGTCTCAGCCAGTCTACACGATGGCCTCGAGACCGCTGCACATGCCATCACAGTAGGCGTAGTATGGCGGGTCCTTCAGTTCTGCGTGTCCCTATGTTGGCCTCGACGTGATGCAGTTCCACGGGGGGCTCCCTGTGATCACTGACCCAGCACTGCTGCTCCGCACCGCTGAGCCGTACCCCCACGGCGGTCATACCGAGACGGTGTCGTACTCCCACGGCGGTCATACCCAGACGACGTCGTGCTTCCCCAAGCTCGCCTTCGCCACCTACGACGGCACCGAGGACCCCCTCAACTGTCTTAATCAGTGTGGCCAGTTCTTCCGGGGGCAATGCACGCTCGCGTCGGACCGCACCTGGCTTGCTTCATATCACCTTTGAGGCGCCGCACAAACTTGGTATTACGCTCTCGAGCAGGACGAGGACGACATGCCTCCATGGGAGTGTTTTCACGAGCTCTGCCTCCTTTGCTTCGGGCCGCCGATACGCAGGAGCCGGCTGGTGAAGTTGGGCCGTCTTCCCTTCACCTCTACGGTGCAGGACTTCACCGACCGCTTTCAGGCCCTAGTGTGCCATGCACCCGGCGTGACGGCTCGCCAGCATGCTGAGCTCTTCGTCAGTGGTCTTCCGGATCATATCCGCGTGGACGTGGAGCTGCAGGGACCCTAGGACCTCCAGACGTCCATGTATTACGCCCGCGCGGTGGCCATCCAACAGGCGTCACCGTCCCGGGCTGCTGGGCTGCCACCCCGGCCAGACGTTCCCGCGTGGGGTAGTCCTTCTCAGGCTTCCGCAGCACCCCTCGCCGTGACCGCGGCACGCCCGTTCCGCCGGCTCACACCAGCCGAGCAACTCGAGCGTCGCCGCCAAGGGTTGTGCTTCAACTGCAATGACCCCTACGCGCCCGGCCACGTCTGCCCGCGACTCTTCTACCTGGAGGCTGCGGACTACATTGAGGAGGACGCCACCTTAGCCGGGCTCGGCGACCTGCCCGCCCCAGCTATCGTGGAGGTGTTTGGCGATGGTTGATCACCTAGAGGAGATCCGCAAGCGCTTCCCCGCCTTCCAGCTCAAGGACGAGCTGTTTGTGCAGGCGGGGAGAAATGTTATGACTGGCATATTAGTGGCTTAACCCAGTTAGTTGTGGCCCAGTCTATCTTATCGTTATTAGTGGATTAACCCAATTATCGTTATTAGGGGCTTGGGAGTCAAGTAAACCTTTCTATATAAGGAGAGGAGATGTATCAATCTAATCAAGCAAAGAAGCATTGATATTTGCTCGGCTTCCTTAGGGAGCCGGGAGACCTAACCCTAGCCGCCACCTCCCCTGCGCCATATCCCTCTCAGTCGCCACCTCCTCGGGCACGACGGCGCCCAGCCGCCGTCGGCAGTGAGTTCGTCCACGACCAGCTCCCTCCTTCCCCTACAATCTCTGGCCTAAACCCGGTAGAACACTAGCTTCTACCAATCAGATTATTCATGAATATCATTTGAGCCTTCTCTGAACTCTATTATGCATGATTGTAATAGCTTTGTATTTCTCTCTGATCTATCTGTTTCAATTGGCCAACTAGATTGATTTACCTTGCAATTGGAAAGGTGCTTTGTGATGGGTTCGATCTTGCATTGCTCAGTCCCAATGACAGAAAGGGACATGACACATATTTGTGTCGTTGCCATTAAGGATAAAAAGATGGGGTTTATTCATATTAATTGGGTTTACTTTGTCTACATCATGTCATCTTGCTTAAGGAGTTACTCTGCTCTTTATGAACTTAATACTCTATATACATGCTGAATAGCAGTAGATGTGTGGAGTAATAGTAGTACATGCTGGCAGGAGTCGGTCTACTTGTCTCGGACGTTATGCCTATATACATGATCATTGCATTGGATATCGTCATAACTATGCGCTTTTCTTTAGATTGCCCAGCAGTAATTTGTTTACCCATTGTATGCTTTTTGTTTGAGAGAGAAGCCTCTAGCGAAAACTATGGCCCCCGAGTCTACCTTTATCATATATTAAAATCCAAAAACACATTGCTGCAATTTATTTACCGTTCTTTTATTTTGTGTTTTTGTTTAACTATCTACCATTATCAGACTTGATCCTTGCAATTAACCGCCGAGGGAATTGACAACCCCCTTGATCGCGTTGGGTGCAAGTATTTGTTCTTTTGTGTGTAGGTGTTGTTCATGAGGTCTTGCGTGATTCTCCTACTGGATTGATAACTTTGGTTCTTAACTGAGGAAAATACTATCTCTACTGTACTGCATCATCCTCTCCTGTTTGAGGAAATCCCAACACAACTCACAAGTAGCAGTGATCAACTCGTTTGCCATAGTTTCACATGGACCATAAAGCTTGAGCAACTTTTTAGCGTGGCTGCATCCTGCATCATCATGCCATGTGCCACAACACTCCAAGTTCGACATTGCGATCAAACTCATAGGTTGGCAAATCATAGACAACATTCAGAACAAACTCATAAGATTACCAAATATAAGTCAACATGCATGCTTATGAATCTCAATGATTCATAAATTAGAGCAAATATTTACTTCACAACTGAAGACATACACAGAAAGATAAATCCACACCATCATTGCCTCTCCCTTGCCTAACGACCAGTCGCATTGATGTGTGACTTTCTTAATTTTTGTCTTCTTATAAATACACACCATCATTATATTTGATCCAAAGTTTTAAGACCAAGAGTTGTAAATTGAGCATTAAACAAAGTGCTAAGTAGTTGAAAAGGGTTCGTCATAGATTTGATTACTTGATTGAAACTCTAGGCTGTGTCATGATAAGATATTTGAATATGATAAAGCCTTGAGTGATTGGTGACATGAATATGACATATGAGTATTGATTGGTATTACATGGAAACATTAATCCATGAAAATCAATAGTGATTTTTGTTTACACATTTTGATCTTACTTAATTATCAACTCTAGATTATTGCTTTGAATCAATTTTGTCTTGAGTTCACACCATATTAACTCATTTGATCAAGATTATGTTGGGTAGCATTCAACATAAAAAATTATCTTTGCTTATCGTTTACCTACTCGAGGACGAGGATGAATTAAGCTTGGGGATGTTGATACATCTCCAACATATCTATAATTTTGATTGTTTCATGCTATTATATTATCACTTTTATATACTTTTTATAGCAATTTATATTGTTTTTCTAGACTAACCTATTAATTTATAGCCCAATGCAAGTTCCTGTTTTATCTTGTTATTGGTTTTACAAGAAATCAATATTTACGAAGGTCAAAATCACTTGCCAATTTAATACGATTTTTTGGGGCAACAAGAAACCTAAACAACTTCGACAGTGATCAAGACAAGCAGTAGGGACCCACATGACCCTCGGTGGGCGCCACCTGGCTGTGTGGGTCCCCACATCATCGCCTTACATCATTTCCACCGGCAGAATTCTCTATAAATACCGAAACTCTCCACCAATTTTTAGGAGAATTTTATCGTCGCCCCAAGCTCTTTTTTCACAAAGATCCCATCTGGAGGCCTACTTTGGAGATCTGCTAGAGGGGAAGCCATTGCCGGAGCCATCTTCATCAACCTTTCTATCTCCATGGCCATGTGTGAGTAGTTCCATTAGGACCTTAGGGTCCATAGTAGTAGCTAGATGGTTTCTCTTTTTGGATATTCGATATCATGTTCCCCTGAGCCTTCTCACATGAATTCAATGTAAACAGTGCTGTGTATGTTGGGACATGATGAATTGACACTTTATGATCAGATTGTTCATTGAAATCAATTGAATCTTTCGAGGTTTTAATGTTGTATAATTAAATAGCTTTGCATGCTCTCCGATCTATCTATCTTCTTTGGCCAAGTTTGATGGGTCTTTGTTCAGAGGGAGTGGTGCTTTCTAGTGGGTTCAATCTTGCGGTGCACTAACTCGATGATAATAAGGGCCAAGAAACGTATTGTATTGTTGCTAGTAAGGATAAAACAACAGGATTTTTGTCATATTGATGGACTTCTTCCTGTTTACATTATCTCATCCTGCTTATTGCAAACTCTGTTTCTTGCAAACTTAATACCTTGAAATGCATGCTGGATAGCGGTTTTGGGGTGGAGTATTAGTAGTAGATGCAGTTGGATTAACTGTATACTTATCATGGATGTAATGCCTATATGAGATTATGCCACGAGAGATCATAGTCATGAATATTGCAATTCGGTCAATTACCCAACTGTAATTTGTTTACCATATTACTTGCTTCTTTCGAAAGAGATGCCACTAGTGAACTTATAGCCCCCTAAGTCTATTCTCCATTATTAAATTCTTCTACACAAATTCTCCTTTTGTTTGTCATGCAACTTTTCTATTATATGTATCTATCATTTACATTTAATCTTGTAACTAGCAAGACAAGGGGCTTGACAACCCTCTTGAAGTGTTGGGTGCATGTTTGTATTTGTTTGTGCGTAGGTGATGCTCATGATAACCTTGGTTCTTAACTGAGGAAAATACTTTGATGCTATTTTGCTTCACCCTTCCTCTTTGGGGAATCTCAACAACTCCTACGGGAGTAAGAAAGCCACCTCAAGGTTTATGCCCTCTGGAGAGGAAACATCAATCAACATGTCCAAGGTCTGCTCTGTGTCTCAAGCCAGAGCCGCTAACTACTCCCGAGTGAGTGTTGCAGCACCAACCCTAGCACTGCCACTAGTGTTGACCCCAACACCACTACCTCCTGCAGTGGTGCCATCGTTGGTGGTCTGGTTGACATGCTCTTTGCCATTCCTTCTGGCTGAAGAATCACCCATTCTAGGAGGCGGATTTGCCATGAAGACCTTGCTACCTCTTGAGCACTGCGTTGAATTTCCCCGAAGAGGAGAGGATGATGTACCGAAGTAGCGTAAGTATTTCCCTCAGTTTTTGAGAACCAAGGTATCAATCTAGTAGGAAACCACGCACAAGTTGCTCGTACCTACACAAAACGATAGCTACTCGCAACCAACGCGATTAGGGGTTGTCAATCCCTTCACGGTCACTTACGAGAGTGAGATCTGATAGAGGTGATAAATAATATTTTTGGTATTTTTGATAGATAGATGCAAAGTAAAAAGTAAAAGGCAAAGTAAAAAAACAAAGCAAGTAAATAAAGCGATAGAGATTGATATGATGAGAATAGACCCAGGGGCCATAGGTTTCACTAGTGGCTTCTCTCAAGAGCATAGATATTCTACGGTGGGTGAACAAATTACTGTTGAGCAATTGACAGAATTGAGCATAGTTATCAGCATATCTAGGCAATGATCATGTATATAGGCATCATGTCCGAGACAAGTAGATCGAAATGATTCTGCATCTACTACTATTACTCCACTCATCGACCGCTATCCAGCATGCATCTAGAGTATTAAGTTAAAAAACAGAGTAACGCCTTAAGCAAGATGACATGATGTAGAGGGATAAATTCGTGCAATATGATAAAAAAAAACCCCATCTTGTTCTCCTCGTTGGCAACAATACAATACGTGCCTTGCAACCCTTTCTGTCACTGGGTAAGGACACCGCAAGATTGAACCCAAAGCTAAGCACTTCTCCCATTGCAAGAACTACCAATCTAACAAAGAGATGGCGTTTCGGTCTGGCGACTTGGGGGGCGATTCTGCGGGCGCTGCGGCGGAGGCGGTCGGCTGGACGGCGGTGCGGCCTGCAGCAGGGCGCGCGCGGTGGGGAGCGCTGTCCGAGGGGCGGCCCCTCGCCCCGTCCTTCTCCGGCAGCAGGTTATGGGCACTAGAGGGGGTCGACTCCGACGCCGACGATGATGAGGTTAGCAGTCAGGTAAGTGATGGTGGTGGTGGTTCACCGAGGCTCAGCACTGGGTGCTCGGTGGGTGAATTTGTCGCCCGTGCGGAGGAGCTTGGGGGCTCCTTCGTGGCTGGCCGGTGGCATGATTTTGCTCCAGGTGGGCATGGCGGCCGTCGCCTGGCGCCACGGATCTGGTGTCCGCCGAAGGGGGTGGATGCGGGTCCTGGGGGCCGCTCGTGCGCCATGACGGAGGTGGGTCGCCGCGATCTGGTGTTGGCGGGGCCCCCTCCGGTCCCGGTGTGCTCGCCGGAGCTGACAGGGGTCGGTGGCGGCGGCGGCGGGGCCGCCCGCGACGGGGACTCGCGGGCCCTGGCTAGGCTTTCTGAGGAGCCGACGGACGGGCTCGTTTCTGTGTTGGGCCAGGTCGAATGGCCCAGCCTGCCAGGATGTGGGCTGGGGGGGCCAGCGGCGATCCAGCCCGTTTCCTTGCCAGTGGGGGTGCAGGGGTGCCCCTCTGTGTTTGGGCCTGCCCAGCCTAGCCCGGTGGCTTGCTGTGAGCCTGCGCTTCGGCCCGGGCCTAGCGTGGAGGAGACTGCGCGGCCGCCCGCTCCTATATATAGGTGGTTGTGGGTGCCAAAAGGAACCCTAGATCTGCCGCTAGGGTTTCTTGCACCCCATTCTCAGGTGCGGCGCTGCGGGCACCTTGCCCGTCGTCTTCACCGTTCTGCCCCTCCCCCTCCTCTCTCCTACTCGTTCGCCACTGTGGTGAGGATGGGTTCCCGCCGCGGCGACAAGCCTCCCATGTCGCCTCCGATCCCAGCGGCGGATCGACAGCGCGAGCAAGATCTGCGGGCGAAGGCGCTCTCCAAGGCGCCGGCGAAGCCCGCGGAGAACGGGGACTGGGGGCCGCCGCCTCCATGGTGGCTTGCGGAGCAAGAACGGAAGCAGCTGGAGGAGCGCGAGCGCAAAAAGAAGAAGAAGGAGGAATACCGGCGCCGCGGGCTGGAACAGAAGAAAGAGCTCAAGAGGAAGGAGTCTCTGCTCCCTCCGGGCGGTGAGCGGAGCGGGGATCCGCTAGCCAAGAAGCAGAAGCACAAGGTGGGCGGCATGGCACCGCTGCTGCTGGCGGCCGGGCCCTCGGCTTTGAAGGGTTCGGCTGACGCTCCGATCCCCATGGAGGAGGCCGACGGGCCGGAGTGCTTCAAGTGCGGCAGGGTGGGGCACTACCAAAATATGTGCCTCTTCAAACCCCTGTGCATCGTCTGCCACGAGGAAGGGCACGCGTCGGCGTACTGCCCCACGCGGGGGAGGCCTCTGTCGCTGCAGATCATGGGCTACGCCATCCCAGGCGAGGGATTCTTCTGCCTTACTTTCATGGAGACATAGGGCGAGGAGGTCCGTGCCCCGCTGGTGGCGGACGCGGCGATCATCTCGGCGGCGGCCGGCAAGCTGTCGATCCCCATCTTGGAGGCGGAGCTCCCTCACCTCTTCAAAGGGGAGTGGGATTGGCAGGTGTCGGCCATCAGCGTCGACCAGTTCTCGGTCGTCTTCCCTAACAAGGCCATGCTGCGGATGGCGACCCGCAGCGGCAAGCTCCACTTCTCCCTCCACGACATCATGGCGGACATCAAGGAATCGCGCCCGGAGGAGCCCAAGGCCGAGATCATGCCGGACGTGTGGGTCAAGTTGTGGGGTGTTCTGCCCAAGCACCGCCGCGTGGACCGCCTCATGGCCGGGACGGTGATGATTGGGCGTCCAATGGAGGTGGATCAGGCATCGCTGTCGGGACTCGGCCCAGTGCGGATGCACTTCGCGTGTCAATCCCCGGCCAAGCTCAAGGGTTACGTCCAAGTGTGGTTCAACAGTGAGGGCTTCACCTTTCGTCTGGAGGCCGAGGCGGGTGACTTGCAGGGTGCGGCTCCCCCTCCCCCTCCACCAGCCAGTGTTGGCAAGGGGCCAGATGACAAAGACAAGGACCACGACATGAGTATGGGGGACGACTCCATAGACACCGCGACTTGGGACAAGCTTGGTCTCAAGGACAAGGACGCACCGGCTGTGCCCCCGGCGGCGGGCGCTGCGCAGGACCAGGAGGAGCGTCAATTGGTGGTGGGCAGCAATGAGATGGGATTCAACCAGTATGGCTCCAACATGACGATGGGCCTCGACATCGCCTGCGACTCAGAGGGACACTCGATGCTCGTCTCCCCGGTGGCTGCGGTGGTGGGCAAGCCTCGGGTCATGGTGCGCTCACCCAAGGCAGCGTCTGGCCTCGGCGATGGCGGGACGAGGCTCCACAAAAAGCCGGTGGCCCGCAAGACTCCCACGATGGCACCGGCGAGCCCTTCCTCGGTCCGTGCGGGCACGCCTGTCCCGCAGCGACCGGTGGTGATGGCGCTGGCCTCCCCTGGGGGTCCGGCTGGTGGCACCTCGTCGGTCATTTCCCCTCCTGCCTCTGATGCGCTCCGCGCAGAGGTGTCCAACGTGGCGCCCATACCTACGGCCAAGCGTTCCAAGGCGGTGGTGGCGTCCCCGGCGACGCAGGAGTGGGCGAGCTCCCGTCCGAAGGGTGCCAAGGGCAACCTTCCAGTCCTCCAGCGTGCCCAACTCCTGCAGGCACAGAAGAACCTGGAAACCGAAGGTAACCCCATGCCCCGCTTTACGATCTTTGATGAATATTCTGATGAGTGCTTGGGAGGTATCTTAGCGGATAGTGGAGTAGTGATGTCTGATGAGGGGGAAGCGCGTGAAGTACTTTCTCTTATTCGTGCTAAGGAAATCGCGCAGGCCGCGCTTGCTCAGGCAGTGTTGCCCCGCGTTGCGCCAGCAACAGAAGAAGCAGGGGCTTCTCTAGTGACTGTTGCATGGCCCGATCAGAGGACATAGCAGCAGGGGTTGCGCCGTCCCCCTCCAACCGTCGTCCTGCCAAGACACGGCGCGTGGCCAAAGTGGTTACCGCTCGCGGTATCCGCCTCCGCAATCACATCATCTAATGTGTTTCATATTCTGGAACATCCGAGGCTTCGGCCATGCTGGGAGGTGGACCCTGTTAAAAGAGTTCATTCGAAACAAAGAAATCGACGTAGTTGGCTTGCAGGAAACTATCAAGGCCGATTTCAACCATCGGGACTTGCTAGCTGTTGACCCGTTGGAGCATTTTGTTTGGCATTGGGTGCTCGCGGTAGGACACTCGGGGGGCATGTTGCTAGGCATCAACCTAGTTTGCTTCAAGGTGGTGGCATGGGATGCCGGCCGTTTCTTCCTGTCGGCCCACGTGCGCCACCGCGCAACTCTCCAAGAGTGGGAGGTGAACGTGGTTTATGGCCCGGCCGACCACTCGCTTTCGCTTGAGTTCTTGGGAGAACTCCAGGCGAAGGTGGCGTCTTTGGGCACGTGAAATTTTCCTCTGCTAGTGGGAGGGGACTTCAACTTGATCCGTTCGGGCGCGGACAAAAACAACGGTATTATTAACTGGACAAGGGTGTCCATGTTTAATAATGCAATCGCATCCATGGCCCTTAGGGAAGTGGCTTGTGTGGGGGCACGCTACACCTAGACCAACAAACAGCTAACGCCGGTGCGGTCGGTCTTGGACAGGGTTTTCATGTCCTCGGAGTGGGAGGTGTTGTTTCCCATGTGCTCTCTGCACACCGAAACGAGGATAGGGTCGGATCACGTCCCCCTCATTCTCTCCTCGGGGGAGGAAAGGTTAAAGCGCAGCCCTCGTTTTTTCTTCGAAATCGCGTGGCTAGAGTATCCGGACTTTGAGCAAATCTTCCTTTCGAAATGGGAGAATTGCGTCGCCCGGGTCGGGCGCGCGCGCGGGCGGAGTTCTGGATTGCCATAGGGGCGGGTTTGCGTGCGGCTCTCAAAGGGTGGGGGCTAACCAGGGGCGCGAGGATAAGCTGCTTCGATCGCGTCTGATTGCGGATCTCGCCCAGATGGATGCTGCGGTGGACTTGCAGGCATTCTCGGAGCAAGACTGGGCTCAGCATTACGCGCTTGAAGCCCAAGTCGAGTCCCTTCTTAGAGCTGAGGAGGAGTACTGGCACAGATGTGGTGGTATCAAGTGGACGCTCAAGGGAGACGCGAACACTAAGTATTTCCACGCCTACGCTAATGGCCGACGCCGCAAGTGCGCCCTTCTGAGATTGCAATCTGAGCAGGGGCTCCTTTTGCGGCAACAGGATATCGTCCGTCACATCTACGAGTTCTACATCCAACTTATGGGTTCCAGGGAGGAATCCCGTGCCCGGCTTAGGGCAGATGTGTGGGACCCTGTGTTGCGGGTCATGGACGAGGAAAACGACGGCTTGGGATTGGCCTTCCTCCCGGAGGAGATTGATAAGGCGACACTTGGTATGAAATCGGATACCGCACCCGGGCCGGATGGGTGGCCGGTGGCGATGTTTAAACGGTTTTGGCAAGTGCTCAAAGGACCTATTTTTGATGTTTGCAATGGTTTTATGCGGGGTACGGTAGATATCTCTCGCCTAAACTTTGGGGTTCTCTCTCTGATCCCCAAGGTTCCGGGCGCGGATCATATTAGGCTCTTTCGCCCAATTGCGTTGATTAATGTTCCGTTTAAAATTTGTGCTAAGGCATGTTCGACTCGCTTGTCTCCGATAGCTCATCGCATTATTAGTAGGAACCAATCGGCTTTTATTCGTGGCCGCAACATCTTGGAGGGGCCGTTGGCCCTCCAAGAGATTGTGCACTTCCTAAAACGTGCTCGCCAGCCCGCGATTCTCCTGAAACTTGATTTTGAGAAGGTATACGATCACGTGAACTGGGAGTTTCTCCGACAGGTCCTCCTGGATCGAGGATTCTAGTTGGTTTGGGTTCATCGCATGATGCAGTTGGTCTCGGGGGGCCAAACGGCGATTGCGGTGAACGGAGAAGTAGGGAACTTCTTCCGCAACAAGCGTGGGCTGCGTCAAGGGGACCCAGCCTCGCCGTTGCTGTTTAACTTTGTGGCGGACGCCTTGGGCGCCATGCTCGATAGAGCTCGTTTGGCCGGCCACATCAGGGGAGTGGTGGACAATCTGATTCTGGGGGGAGTGTCACACCTGCAATATGCGGATGACACACTCCTCCTTTTCAAGCCCGACACACACAGTATCGCAACGGTCAAGGCCATACTTGTTGGGGAACGTTGCAGAAAATTAAAAATTTTCCTACGATTTCACGAAGATCCATCTATGAGTTCATCTAAGCAACGAGTCATGGGAGAGAGATTGCATCTACATACCACTTGTAGATCGCGAGCAGAAGCGTTCAATGGAACGGGGTTGAGGGAGTCGTACTCGCCGTGATTCAGATCACCGATGACCTAATGCCGAACGGACAGCACCTCCGCATTCAACACACGTACGGAGCGAATGATGTCTCCTCCTTCTTGATCCAGCAAGGGGGAAGGAGAGGTTGATGAAGATCCAGCAGCACAACGGCGTGGTGGTGGATGCAGCAGAACTCCGGCAGGGCTTCGCTAAGCAACTACGGGAGGAGGAGGAGGTGTTGCAGGGAGGAGGGAGGCGCCAGGGCTTATGGGTGCGGCCACCCCTCCCTCCCCTCCCTTTATATAGGCGCAAGAGAGGGGGGAGGGCGCAGCCTTGCCCCTTCCTCCAAGGAAGGTGTGCGGCCAAGAGGGGGGAGGAGTCCATCCTCCCCAAGGCACCTCGGAGGTGCCTTCCCCTCTTTGGATTCTTCCCTCTCCAAGTCTTCTTGGCGCATGGGCCTCTTGGGGCTGGTGCCCTTGGCCCATATAGGCCAAGGCGCACCCCCTACAGCCCATGTGCCCCCCCGGGGCAGGTGGACCCCCCGGTGGACCCCCGGACCCCTTTCGGCACTCCCGGTACAATACCGATAAAGTGCGAAACTTTTCCGGCGACCAAAATAAGACTTCCTATATATAAATCTTTACCTCCGGACCATTCCGAAACTCCTCGTGACGTCCGGGATCTCATCCGGGACTCCGAACAACATTCGGTATACTGCATACTCATATTCATACAACCCTAGCGTCACCGAACCTTAAGTGTGTAGACCCTACGGGTTCGGGAGACACGTAGTCATGACCGAGATGGCTCTCGGGCAATAACCAACAGCGGGATCTGGATACCCATGTTGGCTCCCACATGCTCCTCGATGATCTCATCGGATGAACCACGATGTCGAGGATTAGAACAACCCCGTATACAATTCCCTTTGTCATTCGGTACGTTACATGCCCGAGACTCGATCGTCGGTATCCCAATACCTCATTCAGTCTCGTTACCGGCAAGTCACTTTACTCGTACCGTAATGCATGATCCCGTGACCAAACACTTGGTCACTTTGAGCTCATTGTGATGATGCATTACCGAGTGGGCCCAGAGATACCTCTCCGTCATACGGAGTGACAAATCCCAGTCTCGATCCGTGTCAACCCAACAGACACTTTCGGAGATACCTGTAGTGCACCTTTATAGTCACCCAGTTACGTTGTGACGTTTGGTACACCCAAAGCACTCCTATGGTATCCGGGAGTTACACGATCTCATGGTCTAAGGAAGAGATACTTGACATTGAAAAAGCTCTAGCAAAACGAACTACACGATCTTGTGCTATGCTTAGGATTGGGTCTTGTCCATCACATCATTTCCCTAATCATGTGATCCCGTTGTCAATGACATCTAATGTCCATAGTCAGGAAACCATGACTATCTGTTGACCAACGAGCTAGTCAACTAGAGGCTCACTAGGGACATGTTATGGTCTATGTATTCACACGTGTATTACGATTTCCGGATAATACAATTATAGCATGAATAAAAGAAAATTATCATGAACAAGGAAATATAATAATAATGCTTTTATTATTGCCTCTAGGGCATATTTCCAACAGTCTCCCACTTGCACTAGAGTCAATAATCTAGTTACATTGTGATGAATCGAACACCCATAGAGTTCTGGTGTTGATCATGTTTTGCTCACGAGAGAGGTTTAGTCAACGGATCTGCGACATTCAGATCCGTATGTACTTTGCAAATATCTATGTCTCCATCTTGAACATTTTCACGGATGGAATTGAAACGACGCTTGATGTGCCTGGTCTTCTTGTGAAACCTGGGCTCCTTGGCAAGGGCAATAGCTCCAGTGTTGTCACAGAAGAGTTTGATCGGCCCCGACGCATTGGGTATGACTCCTAGGTCGGTGATGAACTCCTTCACCCAAATTGCTTCATGCGCTGCCTCCGAGGCTGCCATGTACTCCGCTTCACGTGTAGATCCCGCCACGACGCTCTGCTTGCAGCTGCACCAGCTTACTGCTCCACCATTCAACATATACACGTATCCGGTTTGTGACTTAGAGTCATCCAGATCTGTGTTGAAGCTAGCGTCGACGTAACCCTTTACGACGAGCTCTTCGTCACCTCCATAAACAAGAAACATGTCCTTTGTCCTTTTCAGGTACTTCAGGATATTCTTGACCGCTGTCCGGTGTTCCTTGCCGGGATTACTTTGGTACCTTCCTACCAAACTTACGGCAAGGTTTACATCAGGTCTGGTACACAGCATGGCATACATAATAGATCCTATGGCTGAGGCATAGGGGATGACGCTCATCTCTTCTTTATCTTTTGCCGTGGTCAGGCATTGAGCCGAGCTCAATCTCACACCTTGCAATACAGGCAAGAACCCTTTCTTGGACTGATCCATTTTGAACTTTTTCAAAATCTTATCAAGGTATGTGCTTTGTGAAAGACCTATGGGGCGTATCGATCTATCCCTATAGATCTTGATGCCTAATATGTAAGCAGCTTCTCCAAGGTCCTTCATTGAAAAACACTTATTCAAGTAGGCCTTAATGCTGTCCAAGAATTCTATATCATTTCCCATCAAAAGTATGTCATCTACATATAATATGAGAAATGCTACAGAGCTCCCACTCACTTTCTTGTAAACGCATGCTTCTCCATAAGTCTGCATAAACCCAAACGCTTTGATCATCTCATCAAAGCAAATGTTCCAACTCCGAGATGCTTGCACCAGCCCATAAATGGATCGCTGGAGTTTGCATACTTTGTTAGCGTTCTTAGGATCGACAAAACCTTCCGGCTGCATCATATACAGCTCTTCCTTAAGATAACCGTTAAGGAATGCCGTTTTGACGTCCATCTGCCATATCTCATAATCATAGTATGCGGCAATTGCTAACATGATTCGGGCGGACTTAAGCTTCGCTACGGGAGAGAAAGTCTCATCATAGTCAATCCCTTGAACTTGCCGATAACCCTTAGAGACAAGTCGAGCTTTATAGATGGTGACATTACCATCCGCGTCTGTCTTCTTCTTAAGGTCCATTTGTTTTCTATCGCTCGCTGATCATCGGGCAAGTCAATCAAAGTCCATACTTTGTTTTCGTACATGGATTCTATCTCGGATCTCATGGCTTCTAGCCATTTGTTGGAATCTGGGCCCGCCATTGCTTCTTCATAGTTCGAAGGTTCACCGTTGTCTAACAACATGATTTCCAGGACAGGGTTGCCGTACCATTCTGGTGCGGAACGTGTCCTTGTGGACCTACGAAGTTCAGTAGCAACTTGATCCAAAGTACCTTGATCATCATCATTAATTTCCTCTTCAGTTGGTGTAGGCATCACAGGAACATTTTCCTGAGCTGCACTGCTATCCTATTCAATAGTTAGTACTTCATCGAGTTCTACTTTCCTCTCACTTAGTTCTTTCGAGAGAAACTCTTTTTCCAGAAAGGATCCGTTCTTGGCAACAAAGATCTTGCCCTTGGATCTTAAGTAGAAGGTATACCCAATGGTTTCTTTAGGGTATCCTATGAAGACGCATTTTTCCGACTTGGGTTCGAGCTTTTCAGGTTGAAGTTTCTTGACATAAGCATCGCATCCCCAAACTTTTAGAAACGACAGCTTAGGTTTCTTCCCAAACCATAATTCATACGGTGTCGTCTCAACGGATTTAGACGGTTCCCTATTTAAAGTGAATGTAGCTGTCTCTAGAGCGTAGCCCCAAAATGATAGCAGTAAATCGGTAAGAGACATCATAAACCGCACCATATCCAATAGAGTGCGATTACGACGTTCGGACACACCGTTACGCTGAGTTGTTCCAGGCGACGTGAGTTGTGAAACGATTCCACATTTTCTTAAGTGTGTACCAAATTCGTGACTTAAATATTCTCCTCCACGATCCGATCATAAGAATTTTATCTTTCGGTCACGTTGATTCTCTACCTCATTCTGAAATTCCTTGAACTTTTCAAAGGTCTCAGACTTGTGTTTCATCAAGTAGACATACCCATATCTACTCAAGTCATCAGTGAGAGTGAGCACATAACGATATCCTCCGCGAGCCTCAACGCTCATTGGACCGCACACATCGGTATGTATGATTTCCAACAAGTTGGTTGCTCGCTCCATTGTTCCGGAGAACGGAGTCTTGGTCATCTTGCCCATGAGGCATGGTTCGCATGTGTCAAATGATTCATAATCGAGAGACTCCAAAAGTCCATCAGCATGGAGCTTCTTCATGCGCTTGACACCAATGTGACCAAGGCGGCAGTGCCACAAGTATGTGGGACTATCGTTATCAACTTTACATCTTTTGGTATTCACGCTATGAATATGTGTAACATTACGCTCGAGATTCATTAAGAATAAATCATTGACCATAGGGGCATGACCATAAAACATATCTCTCATATAAATAGAACAACCATTATTCTCGGATTTAAATGAGTAGCCATCTTGTATCAAACGAGATCCAGATACAATGTTCATGCTCAAACTTGGCACCAAATAACAATTGTTAAGGTTTATAACTAATCCCGTAGGTAAATGTAGAGGTAGCGTGCCGACGGCGATCACATCGACCTTGGAACCATTCCCGACGCGCATCGTCACCTCGTCCTTCGCCAGTCTCCGCTTATTCCGCAGCTCCTGCTGTGAGTTACAAATATGAGCAACGGCACCGGTATCAAATACCCAGGAGTTACTACGAGTACTGGTAAGGTACACATCAATTACATGTATATCAAATATACCTTTAGTGTTGCCGGCCTTCTTATCCGCTTAATATTTGGGGCAGTTCCGCTTCCAGTGACCCTTCCCCTTGCAATAAAAGCACTCAGTCTCAGGCTTGGGTCCATTCTTTGACTTCTTCCCGGTAACTGGCTTACCAGGTGCGGCAACCTCCTTGCCGTCCTTCTTGAAGTTCTTCTTACCCTTGCCCTTCTTGAACTTAGTGGTCTTATTGACCATCAACACTTGATGTTCTTTCTTGATTTCAACCTCTGCTGACTTCAGCATAGAAAATACTTCAGGAATGGTCTTTACCATCCCCTGCATATTGTAGTTCATCACAAAGCTCTTGTAGCTTGGTGGGAGTGACTGAAGGATTCTGTCAATGACCGCCTCATCAAGGAGGTTAATATTCAGCTGGGTCATACGGTTGTGCAACCCAGACATCTTGAGTATGTGCTCACTGACAGAACTATTTTCCTCCATCTTACAACTATAGAACTTGTCGGAGATGTCAAATCTCTCTACCCGGGCGTGAGCTTGGAAAACTAGTTTCAACTCCTCGAACATCTCATATGCTCCGTGATGCTCAAAACGCTTTTGGAGCCCCGGTTCTAAGCTATAAAGCATGCCGCACTGAACAAGGGAGTAATCATCAGCACGTGTCTGCCAAACGTTCAAATCGTCTTGCAGTGCTGGGAGAGCAGGTGGGTCACCTAACGGTGCTTCAAGGACATATGCTTTCTTGGCAGCTATGAGGATGATCCTAAGGTTCCGGACCCAGTCTGTATAGTTGCTGCCATCAACTTTCAGCTTGGTTTTCTATAGGAACGCGTTGAAGTTCATGTTGACATGAGCGTTGGCCATTTGATCTACAAGACATATTTTGCAAAGATTTTAGACTAAGTTCATGATAATTAAGTTCATCTAATCAAATTATTTAATGAACTCCCACTCAGATTTGACATCCCCTTAGTCATCTAAGTGTTACACGATCCGAGTCGACTAGGCCGTGTCCGATCATCACATGAGATGGACTAGTCATCGTCGGTGAACATTCTCATGTTGATCGTATCTTCCATACGACTCGTGTTCGACCTTTCGGTCTTCGTGTTCCGAGGCCATGTCTGTACATGCTAGGCTCGTCAAGTTAACCCTAAGTGTTTTGCATGTGTAAAACTGTCTTACACCCGTTGTATGTGAACGTAAGGATCTATCACACCCGATCATCACATGGTGCTTCGAAATGATGAACTTTAGCAATGGTGCACAGTTAGGGGAGAACACTTCTTGAAATTGTTGTAAGGGATCATCTTATTTACTACCGTCGTTCTAAGTAAACAAGATGCATAAAACATAATAAACATCACATGCAATTATATAAAGTAGTGACATGATATGGCCAATATCATATAGCTCCTTTGATCTTCATCTTCGGGGCTCCATGATCATCTTGTCACCGGCATGACACCATGATCTCCATCATCATGATCTCCATCATCATGATGTCCATCATCGTGTCTTCATGAAGTTGTCACACCAACGACTACTTCTACTTCTATGACTAACGCGTTTAGTAATAAAGTAAAGTAGTTTACATGGCGTTCTTCAATGACACGCAGGTCATACAAAAAATAAAGACAACTCCTATGGCTCCTGCCGGTTGTCATACTCATCGACATGCAAGTCGTGATCTCATACATCACAATATATCATTCATCATTCATCACAACTTCTGGCCATATCACATCACATGACAATTGCTGCAAAAATAAGTTAGATGTCCTCTAATTGTTGTTGCATCTTTTACGTGGCTGCAATTGGGTTCTAGCAAGAACGTTTTCTTACCTACGAATAACCACAACATGATTTTGTCAACTTCTATTTACCCTTCATAAGGACCCTTTTCATCGAATCCGGTCCAACTAAAGTGGGAGAGACAGACACCCGCCAGCCACCTTATGCAACTAGTGCATGTTAGTCGGTGGAACCGGTCTCACGTAAGCATACGTGTAAGGTTGGTCCGGGCCGCTTCATCCCACAATACTGCTGAAGCAAGATAAGACTAGTAGCGGCAAGCAAGTTGACAAGATCTACGCCCACAACAAAATTGTGTTCTACTCGTGCAATAGAGAACTACGCATAGACCTAGCTCATGATGCCACTGTTGGGCAACGTTGCAGAAAATTAAAATTTTTCCTACGGTTTCACCAAGATCCATCTATGAGTTCATCTAAGCAACGAGTCATGGGAGAGAGATTGCATCTACATACCACTTGTAGATCGCGAGCGGAAGCGTTCAATGGAATGGGGTTGAGGGAGTCGTACTCGCCGTGATTCAGATCACCGATGACCTAGTGCCGAACGGACAGCACCTCCGCGTTCAACACACGTACGGAGCGGATGACGTCTCCTCCTTCTTGATCCAGCAAGGGGGAAGGAGAGGTTGATGAAGATCCAGCAGCACGACGGCGTGGTGGTGGATGCAGCAGAACTCCGGCAGGGCTTCGCTAAGCAACTACGGGAGGAGGAGGAGGTGTTGCAGGGAGGAGGGAGGCGCCAGGGCTTATGGGTGCGTCCACCCCTCCCTCCCCTCCCTTTATATAGGCGCAAGAGAGGGGGGAGGGCGCAGCCTTGCCCCTTCCTCCAAGGAAGGGGTGTGGCCAAGAGGGGGGGAGGAGTCCATCCTCCCCAAGGCACCTCGGAGGTGCCTTCCCCTCTTTGGACTCTTCCCTCTCCAAGTCTTCTTGGCGCATGGGCCTCTTGGGGCTGGTGCCCTTGGCCCATATAGGCCAAGGCGCACCCCCTACAGCCCATGTGCCCCCCTGGGGCAGGTGGACCCCCCCGGTGGACCCTCGGACCCCTTTCGGCACTCCTGGTACAATACCGATAAAGTGCGAAACTTTTCCGGCGACCAAAATAAGACTTCCTATATAAAAATCTTTACCTCCGGACCATTCCGAAACTCCTCGTGACGTCCGGGATCTCATCTGGGACTCCGAACAACATTCGGTATACTGCATACTCATATTCATACAACCCTAGCGTCACCAAACTTTAAGTGTGTAGACCCTACGGGTTCGGGAGACACGTAGTCATGACCGAGACGGCTCTCGGGCAATAACCAACAGCGGGATCTGGATACCCATGTTGGCTCCCACATGCTCCTCGATGATCTCATCGGATGAACCACGATGTCGAGGATTAGAACAACCCCGTATACAATTCCCTTTGTCATTCGGTACGTTACATGCCCGAGACTCGATCGTCGGTATCCCAATACCTCGTTCAGTCTCGTTACCGGCAAGTCACTTTACTCATACCGTAATGCATGATCCCGTGACCAAACACTTGGTCACTTTGAGCTCATTGTGATGATGCATTACCGAGTGGGCCCAGAGATACCTCTCCGTCATACAGAGTGACAAATCCCAGTCTCGATCCATGTCAACCCAACAGACACTTTCGGAGATACCTGTAGTGCACCTTTATAGTCACCCAGTTACGTTGTGACGTTTGGTACACCCAAAGCACTCCTACGGTATCCGGGAGTTACACGATCTCATGGTCTAAGGAAGAGATACTTGACATTGAAAAAGCGCTAGCAAAACGAACTACACGATCTTGTGCTATGCTTAGGATTGGGTCTTGTCCATCACACCATTTCCCTAATGATGTGATCCCGTTGTCAATGACATCTAATGTCCATAGTCAGGAAACCATGACTATCTATTGACCAACGAGCTAGTCAACTAGAGGCTCACTAGGGACATGTTATGGTCTATGTATTCACACGTGTATTACGATTTCCGGATAATACAATTATAGCATGAATAAAAGACAATTATCATGAACAAGGAAATATAATAATAATGCTTTTATTATTGCCTCTAGGGCATATTTCCAACAATACTGTTGTGCTTTGAACTCATGTCGGGACTTAAAATCAACTTTCACAAATGTGAAGTGGGATCCATAGGGATGGGCGCGGTCGAAAGTCAGCGGGTCGCCAACTTGCTTAACTGCAAACTTGGCCAGTTTCCGTTCACTTATCTCGGTCTCCCAATCGCGGCGAAGAAGTGTTCGATCGCCGATTGGGAACCTCTCTCCTCCAAGGTTGCGGACAGGGTTTGTCCGTGGAGGGGTCGATTTATGTCTTCAGGGGCTAGACTAATCTTAACTAACTCCAGCCTCTCATCCCTACCCATGTTCGCCATGGGTTTGTTCTTGCTGGCAGATGGGGTGCACACTAAGTTGGATACCCCGCGGTCCCATTTCTTTTGGGAAGGAGCGGGACCTAAACGGAAATACCATATGGTTAAATGGAAGGCCGTTTGTCATCCTAAAGCCCAGGGGGCCTTGGGATCATCAACTCCAAGGTGATGAACATTGCACTAATGTGCAAATGGATCTGGAAAATGTCTCAGGGAGAGACTGGCCTCTGGATCGACCTCCTCCGTGCAAAATACTTCCCGAATGGGAATTTCTTTGAGGCGGTCTCTCGAGGGTCCCCCTTCTGGAACTCCATACAATCCCTCAAACCCTTCTTCGCGAGGGGCGCAAAGTTTGGGGTTAACAATGGGTGCTCCACGCGTTTCTGGCTAGATCTTTGGATTGGCCAACGGCCTCTATGGTCGGAGTTTTGCCAACTCTACTCCATAGCAGTCGAGCCCGACCAATTGGTTGCTTAGGCTCTTAGACCTTCCCCACCCTACATCAACTTCAGAAGAGAACTAACGGGGCCGGAGTTGGCGGATTGGGATCGCCTTCGGGCTTTGATTGTGAATGTCCGCTTGTCGGATTCCACGGACACGGTCTCTTGGAGACTTTCGGGCTCTGGCAAATTCTCTGTCAATTCCCTATACAGAGAGCTTACTCATGGCCAGATCCTGTCGGCGGCCATGGGGCTTTGGAAGGCTAAAATCCCCCTCAAGATCAAGGTTTTCCTCTGGCAACTTTGCCAAGATCGCCTTCCTACCTCTATTAACCTTGCTAAGTGTAATGGCCCCGCCTCCGGCCCTTGTGCGTTGTGCGGGGCTCCGGAAGATGCTGACCACACTTTCTTCTGGTGCTCTTTGGCTCGTTTTGCCTGGAGCACGGTCCGTGAGGCCGCGGGGGTGGATTGGGATCCACGCTCCCGATCCGCGCTTGTGTCTTCCTTGTCTCTGGTTCAAGGCACGGCTCGTAGGGTCATGGGACATGTGTGGCGGCCATGTTATGGGCTATTTGGAATATTCGTAACAAGTTTACTGTTGAGGGCGTGTTTCCCTCACATCCCGCTGACGTAATCTTCAAATGCATCGTGTTCTTGCAGCATTGGGCACCGCTGGGAAGACAACAGGACTCTGATCTTCACTGCCAAACTATTTATCGTCTTCGCTCTATCTACTCCGAGTCTCAACCCCGTTGTCCGCGCCGTCGGCTGTCACATAGGGATGGGCAGCCCCCTTTTTGTCCTAGTATCATCCGAGCCTGCATGCTCGTTTTGATTGGCGGGTCGCGCCTTGTAACGCACTTTATTTCTCTTCTATCTGATGTTTCCTTAACCTGATCGTCCATTGTCTGGCGCCGTGTGTTGGTACTGTGGTTGTGATACGCTGCCTATGTTGTGGGCTTTATTAATTTAAAGTCGGACGTTCCTGACGTCTATGTTCTAAAAAAAGAACTACCAATCTAGTTGGCCAAACCAAAAAGGATAATTCGAAGAGACTTGCAAAGATAACTCAATCATACATAAAAGAATTCAGAGAAGAATCAAATATTTTCCAAAGATAATACTGGATCATAAACCCACAATTCATCGGTCTCAACAAACACACGGCAAAAACAAGATTACATCGAATAGATCTCCACAAGAGAGGGGGAGAACATTGTATTGAGATCCAAAAAGAGAGAAGAAGCCATCTAGCTACTAGCTATGGACCCGAAGGTCTGAAGTGAAGTACTCACACTTCATCGGAGGGGCTATGGTGTTGATGTAGAAGCCCTCCGTGGTGGATGCCCCCTCTGGCGGAGCTCCGGAACAGGCCCCAAGATGGGATCTCGTGGATACAGAAGGTTGCAGCGGTGGAATTAGGTTTTTGGCTCCTGTTCTGATTGTTCGGGGATATGTAGGTATATATAGGAGGAAGGAGTACGTCGGTGGAGCAGCAGGGGGCCCACGAGGTAGGGGGGCATGCCCAGGGGGCGCGCCCTCCACCCTCGTGACCGCCTCTGGCACTTCTTGGAGTAGGGTCCAAGTCTCATGGATCACGTTCGGTGAGAAAATCACGTTCCCGAAGGTTTCATTCCGTTTGGACTCCGGTTGATATTCTGTTTCTTCGAAACACTGAAATAGGCAAAAAACAGCAATTCTGGGCTGGGCCTCCGGTTAATAGGTTAGTCCCAAAAATAATATAAAAGTGGAAAATAAAGCCCAATATAGTCCAAAACAGTAGATAAAGTAGCATGGAGCAATCAAAAATTATAGATACATTGGAGACGTATCAGGCATCCCCAAGCTTAATTCTCGAGTAGGTAAATGATAAAAAAAGAATTTTTGATGCGGAGTGATACTTTGTCACAATTTCAATGTAAATCTTCTTAATTGTGATATGAATATTCAGATCCGAAAGATTCAAGACAAAAGTTCATATTGACACAAAAATAATAATACTTCAAGCATACTAATCAAAGCAATCATGTCTTCTCAAAATAACATGGCAAAAGAAAGTCCATCCCTCCAAAAGCATATAGTTAGGCTATGCTTCATTTTTGTCACACAAAGATGTTCCCAACTTCTATACCCCCCGATGACAAGCCAAGCAATTTTTTCATACTTAAATAATCTCAAACTTTTTCAACCTTCACGCAATACATGAGCGTGAGCCATGGATATAGCACTATGGGTGGAATAGAATATGATGATGGGCATTGTGTGGAGAAGACAAAAAAGGAGAAAGTCTCACATTGACGAGGCTAATCAACGGGCTATGGAGATGCCCATCAATTGATGTCAACATGAGGAGTAGGGATTGCCATGCAACGGATGCACTAGAGCTATGAATGCTCAACAAAATAAAACTAGTGGGTGTGCATCGAACTCGCTTGCTCATGAAGACCTAGGGCATTTGAGGAAGCCCATCGTAGGAATATACAAGCCAAGTTCTATACTGAAAGATTCCCACTAGTATAAAAAGACAACTTATGAAACTCACTACATGAAGAGCAAGGTGCTACTTTGAAGCACAATATATGAGACTCACTACATGAAGGACAAGGTGCTACTTTGAAGCATAATATATGAGACTCACTACATGAAGGACAAGGTGCTACTTTGAAGCATAAGTGTGGAAAAAGATATAGTAGCATTGCCCTTTTTTCTTTTTTTTCTGGGCGTTTCTTTTTTTCTTTTGGCCTTTCTTCCTTTGTTCCTTTTTTTTCTTTTTGGGCAATGCTCTAATAATGATGATCATCACACTTCTATTGATTACAACATAAAGATTACAACTCGAAACTTAGAACAAGATATGACTCTATATGAATGCCTCCGGCGGTGTACCGGGATGGTGCAATGAATCAAGAGTGACATGTATGAAAAATAATGCATGGTGGCCTTGCCACAAATACGATGGCAACTACATGATCATGCGATGGCAATATGACAAAAGTAATGTATGTCATGATGATGATGGTGGAAGTTGCATGGCAATATATCTCGGAATGGCTATGGAAATGCCATAATAGGTAGGTATGGTGGCTATTTTGAGGAAGATATAAGGAGGTTTATATGTGATAGAGCGTATCGTATCACGGGTTTTGGATGCACCGGCGAAGTTTGCACCAACTCTCAAGGTGAGAAAGGGCAATGCACGGTACTGAAGAGGCTAGCAAATGCGGAAAGGTGAGAGTGCGTATAATCCATGGAATCAACATTAGTCAAAAGGACTCATATACTTATTGCAAAAATTTAGAAGTCATCAAAAATCAAGTACTACGCGCATGCTCCTAGGGGGATAGATTGGTAGGAAAAGACCATCGCTCGTCCCCGACCGCCACTCATAAGGATGCACAAGCCAGGTACACTTCATGTTTCAAATTTGTTACACAACTTTAACCATACGTGCATGCTACGGGACTTGCACACTTCAACACAAGTATTTCTCAAATTCATAATCTCCCAACTAGCACGAGTTTGATATTGTCACCTCCATATCTCAAAACAATTATCAAGCATCAAACTTATCTTAGTATTCAATTCACTCAAAAGAAAGTTTCACATATCCTGAATACCAAGTATATTAATATTAAGCAAATTACCATGCTATTAACGACTCTCAAAATAATCTAAGTGAAGCATGAGAGATCAATAGTTTCTTTAAAACAAATCCACCACCATGCTCTAAAAGATATAAGTGAAGCACTAGAACAAAAATTATCATGCTCAAAAGATATAAGTGAAGTACTATGAGCAAAACTATCAAGCTCAAAAGATATAAGTGAAGCACATAGAGTATTCTAACAAATTCCAATTCATGTATGGCTCTCTCAAAAGGTGTGTACAGCAAGGATGATTGTGGTAGACTAACAAGCAAAGACACAAATAATACAAGACGCTCCAAGCAAAACACATATCATGTGGTGAATAAAAATATAGCTCCAAGTAAATTACCGATGGAAGTGGACGAAAGAGGGGATGCCTTCCGGGGCATCCCCAAGCTTTGACTTTTTGGTGTCCTTGGATTATCTTGGGGGTGCCATGGGCATCCCCAAGCTTAGGCTCTTGCCACTCCTTGTTCCATAATCCATCAAAAGAATTCACTCAAAACTTGAAAACTTCACAACACAAAACTCAACAGAAATCTCGTGAGCTCCGTTAGAGAAAGAAAACAAAAGACTACTTCAAGGTACTGTAATGAACTAATTCTTTATTTATATTGGTGTTAAACCTACTGTATTCCAACTTCTCTATGGATTATAAACTATTTTACTAGCCATAGATTCATCAAAATAAGCAAACAACACACGTAAAACAGAATCTGTCAAAAACAGAACAGTCTGTAGCAATCTGTAACTAACCGAACTTCTGGAACTCTAACAATTCTACCAAAATAGGAAGTCCTGGACAATTTGTTTATTGAACAGAATCAAAAAGAATCAACGCAAAAGCACATTCCTGTGATTTAAAAAATTATATTAGTGCGTGCAAAATTTCTGTTTTTCAGCAGAATCAAATCAACTATCATCGTATGTTATCCTATAGGTTCTATTTGGCACAAACACTAATTAAAAGACAAAACCACATACAAACAGAGGCTAGATGGATTATTTATTCCTAAACAGAATCAAAAACAAAAAACACAAAATAAAATTGGGTTGCCTCCCAACAAGCACTATCATTTAACGCCCCTAGCTAGGCATAAAAGCAAGGATAGATCTAGGTATTGCCATCTTTGGTAGGCAATCCATAAGTGGCTCTCATGATAGATTCATATGGTAATTTTATTTTCTTTCTAGGGAAGTGTTCCATGCCCTTCTTTAAGAGAAATTGGAAACTAATATTCCCTTCCTTCATATCAATAATTGCACCAATCGTTCTAAGGAAAGGTCTACCAAGAATAATAGGACATGAAGGATTGCAATCTATATCAAGAACAATAAAATCTACGGGCACATAATTCCTATTTGCAACAATAAGAACATCGTTAATTCTTCCCATAGGTTTTTTAATAGTGTAATCCGCAAGATGCAAGTTTAGAGAGCAATCATCAAAGTCACGGAAATCTAGCAAATCACACAAAGCTTTGGGAATAGTAGAGACACTAGCACCCAAATTACACAAAGCATGAAACTCATAATCTTTAATTTTAATTTTAATATTAGGTTCCCACTCATCATAGAGTTTTCTAGGGATAGAAACTTTCAACTCAAGTTTTTCTTCATAAGATTGCATCAAGGCATCAACAATGTGTTCGGTAAAGGCCTTATTTTGACTATAAGCATGAGGAGAATCTAGCACGGATTACAACAAGGAGATACAACCAATCAAAGAGCAATTTTCGTAATTAAATTCCTTGAGATCCAAAATAGTGGGTTTAGCAACATCTCGGTTTTTATTTATTTCAATCCCACTTTCACCAATTTCATCATCAAGATCTAGAAACTCCGAATTCTTAGAACGCCTTCTAGGTAAAGGAAGATCATATTCAGCTTCATCAAGATTCATATTGAAAAACAAAGATTTAATGGGGGACACATCAATAACTTTTAGATCTTCATCCTGATTTTCATAGGAATTGGAAGAACACGCTTTAATAAAGGCATCTTTGGAAGCACGCATCCTGGTGGTTCTTTCTTTGCACTCATCAATGGAAATTCTCATGGCTTTGAGAGACTCATTGATATCATGATTAGGAGGAATAGATCTAAGCTTTAAAGAATCAATTTCAAGAGAAATTCTATCAATGCTCCTAGACAAATCATCAACTTTAAGCAATTTCTCTTCAAGTAAAGCATTAAAATTCTTTTGTGAATTCATAAACTCTTTAACACTACTCTCAAATTCAGAGGGCATCTTATTAAAATTTCCATAAGAGCTGTTGTAGGAATTTCCATAATTATTAGAAGGATTACTAGGATAAGGCCTAGGATTAAAATTCCCTCTATGCATGTTGTTTCCAAAACTATTCCTACCAATAACATTCACATCCATAGATTCATTATTATTCTCAAGCAAAGTAGATAAAGGCATATCATTGGGATCAAGAGGAGTATTTTTAGGAGCAAACATCTTCATAAGTTCATCCATCTTTTCACTCAAAACATTGATTTCTTCTATAGCATGCACTTTTTTACTAGAAGATCTTTCGGTGTGCCATTGAGAATAATTAGCCATAATGTTATCAAGCAATTTGGTAGCATCTCCTAATGTAATTTCCACAAACGTGCCTCCCGCGGTCGAATCTAAAAGATTTCTAGAAGCAAAATTCAATCCGGCATAAAAATTTTGTATGATCATCCATAAATTCAAACCATGAGTAGGGCAATTGTGAAGCATTAATTTCATTCTTTCCCAAGATTGGGCAACATGCTCATGATCAAGTTGTTTAAAATTCATGATATCGTTCCTAAGAGTGATAATCTTAGCGGGAGGAAAATACTTAGAGATAAAAGCTTCTTTGCACTTGTTCCAAGAATCAATACTATTTTAGGCAAAGATGAAAACCAAACTTTAGCACGATCTCTAAGTGAAAACGGAAATAACTTCAATTTGACAATATTTTTATCCGTATCTTTCTTCTTTGGCATATCACACAAATCAACAAAATTGTTTAGATGAGTAGTGGCATCTTCACTAGGAAGGCCGGCGAATTGATCTTTCATAACAAGATTCAACAAAACGGTATTGATTTCACAAGACTCATCATTAGTAAGAGGAGCAATCGGAGTACTAAGGAAATCATTATTATTGGTATTCGAGAAATCACACAATTTGGTATTATCTTGCGCCATGGCAACAAGTAATCCAACACACAAGCAAACAGAAAGGCAACGGGAAAAAAAGGCAAACGGGAAAGAGAGGGGGAGATTGGGAAAGAGAGGGCAAATAAAACGGCAAGGGTGAAGTGGGGGAGAGGAAAACGAGAGGCAAATGGCAAATAATGTAATGCAAGAGATAGGGATTGCGATGGGTACTTGGTATGGTTGACTTGCTTGCGTGAGCCTCCCCGGCGACGGCGCCAGAAATTCTTCTTGCTACCTCTTGAGCACTGCGTTGGATTTCCCCGAAGAGGAGAGGATGATGCAGCGAAGCAGCGTAAGTATTTCCCTTAGTTTTTGTGAACCAAGGTATCAATCCAGTAGGAGACCACGCACAAGTCCCTCGTACCTACACAAAACGATAGCTACTCGCAACCAACGTGATTAGGGGTTGTCAATCCCTTCAAGGTCACTTACGAGAGTGAGATCTGATAGAGATGATAAATAATATTTTTGGTATTTTTGATTGATAGATGCAAAGTAAAAAGTAAAAGGCAAAGTAAAAACAAAGCAAGTAAATAAAGCGATAGAGATTGATATGATGAGAATAGACCCGGGGGCCATAGGTTTCACTAGTGGCTTCTCTCAAGAGCATAGATATTCTACGGTGGGTGAACAAATTACTGTTGAGAAATTGACAGAATTGAGCATAGTTATGAGCATATCTAGGCAATGATCATGTATATAGGCATCACGTCCGAGACAAGTAGATCGAAACGATTCTGCATCTACTACTATTACTCCACTCATCGACCGCTATCCAGCATGCATCTAGAGTATTAAGTTAAAAAACAGAGTAACGCCTTAAGCAAGATGACATGATGTAGAGGGATAAATTCATGCAATATGATAAAAAACCCATCTTGATATCCTCGATGGCAACAATACAATACGTGCCTTGCAACCCTTTCTATCACTGGGTAAGGACACCGCAAGATTGAACCCAAAGCTAAGCACTTCTCCCATTGCAAGAACTACCAATCTAGTTGGCCAAACCAAAAAGGATAATTCGAAGAGACTTGCAAAGATAACTCAATCATACATAAACGAATTTAGAGAAGAATCAAATATTTTCCATAGATAATACTGGATCATAAACCCACAATTCATCGGTCTCAACAAACACACCACAAAAAGAAGATTACATCTAATAGATCTCCACAAGAGAGGGGGAGAACATTGTATTGAGATCCAAAAAGAGAGAAGAAGCCATCTAGCTACTAGCTATGGACCCGAAGATCTAAAGTAAACTACTCACACTTCATCAGAGGGGCTATGGTGTTGATGTAGAAGCCCCCTGTGGTGGATGCCCCCTCCGGTGGAGCTCCGGAACAGGCCCCAAGATGGGATCTCGTGGATACAGAAGGTTGCGGTGGTGGAATTAGGTTTTTGGCTCCTATTCTGATTGTTTGGGGATACGTAGGTATATATAGGAGGAAGGAGTACGTCGGTGGAGCAGCAGGGGGGCCACGAGGTAGGGGGCACGCCCAGGGGGGCGCCCTCCACCCTCGTGACTGCCTCTGGCACTTTTTGGAGTAGGGTCCAAGTCTCCTGGATCACGTTCGGTGAGAAAATCGCGTTCCCGAAGGTTTCATTCCGTTTGGACTCCATTTGATATTCTGTTTCTTCGAAACACTGAAATAGGCAAAAAACAGCAATTCTGGGTTGGGCCTCCGGTTAATACGTTAGTCCCAAAAATAATATAAAAGTGGAAAATAAAGCCCAATATAGTCCAAAACAGTAGATAAAGTAGCATGGAGCAATCAAAAATTGTAGATACGTTGGAGACGTATCAGACCTATGCAATGGATGTGAGTCTCCCATAGATCTCTTCGTCCTCGAAATCATGGGAGATTTGGTGGGATGAAGCATAGCTACATGCTGCGAAGAAGCCTGATAAGAAATAGTGTGCCGAGTCCAACAGTGAAGACGAGGCTTGCCAGAGCGCCTCTCTTGCGACAGGAATCACTACCAACCTGCTAGCCTGATACAGGATAGACTGTTGGAGGATTAGCATGTCGGCCTTGCCTACACGGTAATGTGTGTTGCCACGAGCGAGCAGCACATCAAAATTCAGTGGGGCATCTGGATGCCATGTCAATCCGTTGATGACGAAACTGAATGGTGTGAAGGAGATGAAGTTCCCAAGGATCATGTCGACCTTGAATACTAGAGATGAAACCACCTGTGCTATCGTTCGCGAGATGTGGTGCCCCATGGTGGGCGCCAACTGTCGTGGTGTGAATTCTGATAATAAGAGAGGGGGAGGTATGAGGCTTGATCATGCGAGACACGGGAGGGTGACATAAGAAGATATGCCCGTTCATGCCCCTCGCGGTGGAGGTAAAAACCCTATGTCAAGTTTTCCGAAGAGTGTTTCTTGCATATGGTGTGTAGGATCGAAGAAGATAGGCCTGCAGGGGGTGAATAGACACTTAACTAACCAAAGGTGCAGTTTTTAGTTTTCTTGAAACTTAGGCAGATTTTGGCACAAGTTAAGATAACACCAAGACTTTCTACACATGCATATCTAGAGATAAAGAAGTGGAAATAGTAAATCATGCAGTTGTGTGAAAAGTAAGTGAAAGTGCTAGTTATCGACTAGAGGGGGGGAGGTGAATAGGCGATTTTTATGCAAGTGTCCAAGACAACAATGTCTTCGAAGACAGACAACCAAATAACACCTGCACAGTATGCAACGGAAGGTAAACTACACTAGCCATGCCATAGTCAAGGAGACAGTACAGAGTAATCATGAAGACAAACAACAGCTAGGTAGATCAGATCAGAATAGGAAGACAGTATGAAGCCAAATATTCAAAGAGAGAATGTCTTCACATAGTGAAGTCAAACAGAGCAGGCAAGCAATGACTTCACGAGGCTAAACTGCAAGTAAAGGGGTGATAAGATAGAACCAGTTGCTTGGTGAAGACAAGGATTTGGTAGACCAGTTCCAGTTGTTGTTACAACTGTACGTCTGGTTAGGGAGGCTGAGATTGAACTCGGAAGACCATGTCTTCACCTTATTCCCCTTGAGCTAAGGTCACTTAGTCCTCGCCCAATCACTCTGGTAAGTCTTCAAGGTATACTTCCAAAACTTCACAGGCTTCATTCATTGGCGATCCATAATGACTCTTGGATCCTCAGAACGCGACGTCTAACCGACTGGAAGATCAGAATCTTCAAGTATAATAGGTCTTCAGATCATGTGGATAGAAAGACTTCAGTGATGCCAAACACTCTTTGGGCTCTGGGTGTTTTGGGTTTTTGTCATCACAAGGATTCTCTATCAAAGGCTTCAGAGATGGGTTGCTCTCAAACGACAAAAGCCATGCACTAACTCTGAGTAGCCACCAATTTATGGTGGAGGGGTGGGCTATTTATAGCCAGGAGGCAACCCGACATGATGTGTCCTAAATTACCCTGGGTCATTAAGGAACCGACTTGTGTCCAACGGTCAGATTTCAAACACACACGACAACTTGTCTTGGGTTACAAGTAAAGCTAACTTATCAACTCAGGATAGGATTTTATCTCATTGTCTTCACTCAAAGACATAGGATTTGGGTTGAGCATCACATCACTTTTCTGACTTTGTTCACTTGAACCCCACTTGACAGTTTGGTGGTTCCTATGACTCAACAAAGAAGAAAATGAAACTACGAAAGAAACTATGTCTTCACACTCCATTGTCTTCAATCAAACATCTTCACACATCATTATCATCGACGCGATTGTCTTCATGAACCACCAATTACTTCATACATTTTTAGGGGTCATCTTTGATGGCTAAACCGAATCAATAGGGACTTCTACCCGTGTTTCCCTGTGAATCTCACAAACACATTAGTCCCTCAACCATGTTTGTTGTCAATACTCCAAAACCAACTAGGGGTGGCACTAGATGCACTTACAATATCCCCCTTTTTGGTGATTGATGACAAACTGGTTGAAGTTTTTGACGGGGATAAAAATATGTGAAAGATAAAGAACTGGGCATTGGCTTCATGGAGTTGGAGGGCTCCCCCTGAAGATGTGCATATAAGTAATTTGCTTTTGAATACAAATGCACATGGCAGGTTTTGCTTTATATAGATCTCCCTCTTTTCATGAAGTCAAATAAGAGTGCATATAAAAATGTATTGAAGATAATGACATGCACAATGATAAATGGGCGTCTGTAGCATGATTTTATGCGCATAAGATAGGAATTCAACCACACATATCAGAAACGGTAGAAAGTGTAGCAGACATCCCATCCGGACTTAAGTGTTACAACTCAAAAACCAACAGTTCACGGACGAGAGTTGCAAAAACTTAACAAAATATAGCACCTGACCCATATAGTCCCTATTTGAAGACTATCAACCCATATGCTCCTCCCCCTTTTGTTATCGAATGACCCAAAAGGAATGTAGACATAGGGCGTCTTCTTGTTCCCGGGAGGCATTGGTGAAGATGTTGGTGGAGCCGCGTCGACGGTGGAGTTGGGCGGTGCGGTAGGGCCTGATGAAGTGTCTTGGTGTAGAGAAGCCATAGCGGGTGAAGTGGTGTCATCCTCTTCATCTATCATGCATGCAACAACTGTTGGAGCAGAGGATGAGTAGTCTAAGTCTTCAATGGATGGTGTTGGACGCCACTTAGCTAATTCCGAAGGCTTGGATTCAAACTTGAACCGTTCTGTGAAGCCATCTGTAACGAGTTCATCTTCAGAACAGAGCATTGTGAGGCTCTTCCAAGCATGCCGGAAGGCTTCATGAGCAACAAACGAGTTCTTGGTGGAGAGGTTGTGAATCCGATTGACATCCACGAGAAGACTTTGCATGTGGCGCTCCATCCAATCATGATGACTATCATTACTCTAATGGAGAGAAACTAGAAGTGTCGTGTCATTTAGTACTTGAGCACGCTTCTGAGCCCTTTGAGGAACTCTACTGGCGGTCGCATCAGTGTTAGCACGATGCGGCAGACGAAGCAAAGCGATAAGGGGACCAGCAGCAACAGGATTTGGCATGTGAGTAGCTTCAAGTGGTGCAGAGAAGCTTTGAAAGGCAGCGTTGTCTTTGCATAGTGGTTCTTTGGCAGGCTCGGGATAGATGGCTTCATGAGACATATCAACTTATGGCAGGAAGACTAGATGATTGCGAGCTGAAGCTTGATATACAATTGAGAGTGGAGTGAAGCTTAATCAGCCACATTATCCATGGAGCATAGAACTTCTGGCCAAAAAGATCAATGCCTAAAGCTGCCAACTGCCTGATGAAGAAATCATGTGTATTGAAGCGGGTGCCATTGAGAATATAAAAGACCAAAGTCTTCATGGTGCCTTCAAGCTTTACAGAAGATGAGTGCCCTTTGATTGGCCACAGAGTATGCCTCACAATGTGGTAGATGGTGCGGGGCAAGTACTCGAGGTCATTGACAAAGAAATGGGTCGGGTGCTCAACATCTACATGCAATGGCTTCATCATAGACAGCATTTGGCTCATATTGGGCTCTGGCTTCTGGAATATGCTTTCAAGCTCCTTTTCATAGAGCTGACAACTTGGCTCATAGAGATCACCAGGAGTGGGCAGGGAAGTGATCTCGAGAATATCTTGAGCTTTGGCTTCATGATGAACATCACATGTCATCCACTCAAGGACCCATGTCTTTGGATCCCTATTGTAGCCAGATATGTGCAACGTGGCATAGAATTGGAGCAGCAACTCTTCATTCCAGTGCTCCTTGTCAACAACAAAAGGGAGCAAACCAATATCTCTGAAGCAATCAAGGGCTTCTTCTAAGAAGGGGAGGCCAGCCATAGCATCACAACAGAGGCGCTTGTGAGGAAAGATCATGTCCTGATTGTAGAGGATGCATGAGTAATAGGTTCACTACAACGGACTCCAGAATCTGCCCTAAGACATCTTTGGCCTCATGTAAGGATTCTTGGCCTTGTGAAAGAATTGTTAGGAAAGCAACTTGTATTTCCAGGTGGCCATAGGCCAGTATATATACATGTACATGTGTAGAATATATGCAGGAAACCCCTTATATAATAGGGTAAATACGAAAGGTTACATGGCTATATATATAAATCTAACACCCCCCCCCCCTCAAACTCATGGTGCATTAACAACACTGAGTTTGGAGAGATAGAAGCCATGATGCTCTCTAGTTTGGGCCTTCATTAGAAAATCCGCCAACTATAACTCGGAGGGCACATACTGAAGAGCAATAACCTGATCCTGCACACCAGCGCGCACATAGAAAGCATCAACACCAATATGCTTGGTGAGCTCATGCTTCACAAGATCACGCGCAATGCTAATAGCACCTGTACTGTCAGATAAGAGCGGAGTAGGTGTAGTAATAGAAATACCAAAATCCTGAAGTAACCACCGTAACCAAGTCACCTCTGCCGTTAAAAGAGCCATAGCTTGTAACTCAGCCTCTGCACTCGAACGGGAAACTGTTGTCTGTTTCTTCGTCTTCCAAGAAATGAGAGAACCACCAAGAAAAAACAGTAAGCAGAAAGTGAATGGCGATCAGAGGGATCACTAGCCCACGTAGCATCCGAATAGGCCTAAAGCTGTAAAGAACTGGAGCGAGGAAAGAATAGACGGTGGGAGATCATGCCCCAAAGATATTGGAGAACACGAAGGAGGTGACTATAGTGAACCGAAGTGGGAGCAGAGACAAACTGACTCAAAATATGAACCGGATAAGAGACATCCGGACGAGTGACATCTAGATAGACAACACTCCCAACAAGATGACAATAACGCCTCGGATTAGGAAAGGGGTCACCATCAGTATCATGAAGGTGAACATTGAGCTCCATTGGAGTCTCAACAATGCGCTCGTCGGTAAGAGCAGCACGAACAAGAAGATCATGTATATACTTTTCCTGGGATATAAAAAAGCCATCAGAGGTAGAAGAGACTTCAATCCCAAGAAAGTAGCGAAGAGGTCCAAGATCGGACATAAGAAACTGCTCACTAAGATGAGCCTTTACAAAGGCAATATCCTTGGGGTCGTCGCCAGTGATGATCATGTCATCAACATAGAGAAGAAGAAGAGTCCGACCACAAGGAGAAAGGTGGACAAATAATGCTGGATCATGAGAACTCGCTGAAAAACTAGCAGCAGTCACCACAGAGGCAAAACGCTCAAACCAGGCGCGGGGGGCTTGCTTAAGTCCATAGAGAGAGCGACGAAGACGACATACCATGCCATCAGGAACAGAATACCCAGGTGGTAGTTGCATCTATACCACCTCACGCAGCTCACCGTTAAGAAAGGCATTCTTAACATCAAGCTGAGATACAGACCAGTGGCGTGCAGAGGCCACGTCAAGAAGTGTGCGGATAGTGGTCATATGGGCCACAAGACGAGCTTTGTAATGCTCAAGAGAACCATCGGAGCGAGTCTTAACCTTGTAGACCCACTTACAAGTGATGGTACGTACACCTGGAGGAAGAGAAACAAGATCCCATGTACCAGTGTGTTCAAGAGCAGCAATCTCCTCTGCCATCGCAAACTGCCATTCAGGATGAACAACAGCCTCACGATAAGAAGTCGGCTCAAGAACAATAGCACCAGCGGTTGAAAAACCAAGGTGATCAACAGGCGGAAGCGGACGAGGACGCAAGCCATAGGTAGGCTGAGACGAGGAGGATGGCACGTCAGCAGACACATCCACATTACATGAATGACGAGTGTAATACTGAGGCAGAGATGGAAGAATACGAGGAGGAATAGCCGAGGCACAATCAAGAGGCGGAGACAAAGAGATCATCGGGGATGAAGGTACAGAATCTGGTGACATGCGAGGTGAGGAAACCGTGGGAGATGATGGCAGCAAATCGGCAAAAGGTGGAGAAGTAGAGTGAGCAGGACGGAGAGACAAGGGCTCAACTGGAGTGATAGGTGTGTCGAGAAAAGTAAGAAAAAAGTTATCCTCCACAAAAAAGGTCAAGGAAGATGGACGCGGGTAGAAGGGACGAGACTCATCAAAAGTCACATCCCGAGAAATACACATCCGACGACCGATAGGATCCCAACAACGATAGCCCTTATGCTCATCACTATAGCCTAAGAAAACACACTCAACAGACTAAGTGGTCAGTTTGGTGCGTTCCCGAGGGGCAAGAAGAACATAGCAAACACAAGCAAACAAGCGTAGCATCGAATAATCAGGAGAATGATCAAAGATACGCTCGAAAGGAATGCCACCCTAGATAGGAGCGGACGGCTGAAGGTTGATGAGATAGGTGGAGGTGAATATAGCCTCGGCCCAAAAATGAGGTGGAAGAGAAGCGGCGATCATCAATGCACGAGCCTTCTCAAGAAGGTGGCGATGCTTTCGCTCAGCCACGCCATTCTAAGCATGAGCACCAGGACAAGAGAATTGAGGAAGAGTGCCCTGCTTAGCAAGAACACCACGCAACATCTTGGAAATATACTCGCCAGCGGAATCAGCATGGAACACACAAATAGGCGAAGAGAACTGAGTGTGAACCATGGCAGCAAAATGCTTATAGATGGAAAGAACCTCACTACGAGAAGTCATAAAATAAAGCCAAGTGTAACGAGAGAAATCATCTATGAAAATAATATAGTATCGATGGCCCCCTTTCGAAGCGAAGGGAGCTGGACCCCATACATCAGAATGGACCAAATCAAAAGGACACTGAGACACAGACTCACTAGTAGGGTAAGGTAACTGAATCTGTTTTCCTAGTCTACAACCCTGACACTCTAAAGAGACATCTCCTGAAACAAAATGAAACTACAACTATCCCTAGGTGGTTTTGGTAATTCATAACAACATATAGCTCATTGAGCTAATGCTATTCCAAGACTATTATTTCAGGAAAGCTCAATGAATGGCATGGCATGGATGATGAAAGTGGATCCCTCAAAATATCAAGGACAAAGGATTGGCTCAAGCTCAAAAGCTCATGACTCTTCCTTTTACATTTTAGTGATCCAAGATCACATTGAGTCTATAGGAAAAGCCAATACTATCAAGGAGGGATGAGGTGTTACTTAATGAGCCTCTTGCTTCAAGTGCTTAGTGATATGCTCCAAATACCCTCAACTACTTTCTCACATCCTCATATGACCTAAACCCAAAGTCAAAATCGGTCACACCGATTCTTTCTATCCGGCGCCACCGAGTTCAAATGTCATAGCCACTACCCCAAACCCTAGGCAAATCGGTCTCACCGATAGGGATCTCGGTCTCACCGAGATGGGATTGTAATCTCTCTGTTTCCCTTCGTAATGTTTTGGTCTAACCGAAGTGAGCGATCGGTCCCACCGAGATTGCAACGTAAACTCCATGTTTCCCTTTCGTAACATTTCGGTCTCACCGAAATGAGTGAATCGGTCCCACCGAGATTACCTGACCAACTCTCTGGAAAGCATTTTACCAAAATCGGTCTCACCAAGTTTGTGTAATCGGTCTTACCGAGATTATGTTATGCCCTAACCCTAACTATATCGGTCCTACCGAGTTGCATGTCGGTCCCGCCGAAAATCCTAACGGTCACTAGGTTTACTAAATCAGTCCGACCGAGTCTGTTGAATCGGTCCCACCGAGTTTGGTAAACTGTGTGTAACGGTTAGATTTTGTGTGGAGGCTATATATACCCCTCCACCTCTGCTTCATTCGTGGAGAGAGCCATCAGAACAAACCTACACTTCCAACTTACCATTTCTGAGAGAGAACCACCTACTCATTTGTTGAGGCCAAGATATTCCATTCCTACCATATGAATTTTGATCTCTAGCCTTCCCCAAGTTGCTTTCCACTCAAATCTTCTTTCCACCAGATCCAAATCCTATGAGAGAGAGTTGAGTGTTGGGGAGACTATCATTTGAAGCACAAGAGCAAGGAGTTCATCATCAATGCACCATTTGTTACTTCTTGGAGAGTGGTGTCTCCTAGATTGGCTAGGTGTCACTTGGGAGCCTCTGACAAGATTGTGGAGTTGAACCAAGGAGTTTGTAAGGGCAAGGAGATCGCCTACTTCGTGAAGATCTACCGCTAGTGAGGCAAGTCCTTCGTGGGCGACGGCCATGGTGGGATAGACAAGGTTGCTTCTTCGTGGACCCTTCGTGGGTGGAGCCCTCCGTGGACTCGCGCAACCATCACCCTTCGTGGGTTGAAGTCTCCATCAACGTGGATGTACGATAGCACCACCTATCGGAACCACGCCAAAAACATCTATGTCTCCAATTGTGTTTGAATCCTCCAAACCCTTCCCTTTACTTTCTTGCAAGTTGCATGCTTTAATTTCCGCTGCTCATATACTCTTTGCATGCTTGCTTGAATTGTGTGATGATTGCTTGACTTGTCCAAAGATTGCTAAAATCTGCCAAACTCTAAAATTGGGAAAAGGTTAAGTTTTTAATTGGTCAAGTAGTCTAATCACCCCCCCTCTAGACATACTTCAAGGTCCTACAAGTGGTATCAGAGCTTTGGTATCCATTTGCTTTGATTTCCATAGCTTTTGGTGGTCATAGCCTTGGTTTCACAACCTAGGAGAGTATGGCGTCTAGTGAGGGAAATTATCACCGTAGAGGTCCTTACTTTGATGGTACTAATTTTGCTAGTTGGAAGCATAAGATGAAAATGCATATTCTCGGACATAACCCTGCCATTTGGGCTATTGTTTGTATTGGCTTGCAAGGTGAATTCTTTGATGGGAGAGAGCTAAACCATGAAGCTAATGCGGATGAATTGAAGATGCTGCACTACAACGCTCAAGCTTGTGATATCCTCTTCAACGGATTGTGCCCCGAAGAATTCAACAAAATCAGCCGTCTTGAGAATGCAAAGGAAATTTGGGATACTTTGATTGATATGCATGAAGGTACTGACTCCGTCAAGGAATCCAAGTTGGATGTGCTCCAAAGTCAGCTTGACAAGTTCAAAATGAAGGATGGTGAAGGTGTCGCTGAAATGTACTCTAGGCTTGCTCTTATCACAAATGAGATTGCCGGCTTAGGGAGTGAAGAGATGACCGACAGATTCATCATCAAGAAGATCCTAAGAGCATTGGATGGAAAGTATGATACTGTGTGCACATTGATCCAAATGATGCCAAACTACAAAGATCTCAAGCCAACGGAAGCCATTGGAAGAATTGTTGCTCATGAGATGTCACTCAAGGATAAGGAGGAACTTCACAACAAGTCAAGTGGTGCTTACAAAGCCTCATGTGAAGCCCCCACATCATCAAGTGAGAAACAAACCTTCAATGAAGAATTGAGCTTAATGGTGAAGAACTTCAACAAATTCTACAAGAGTAGAAGCAAAGAAAGAAGCTCTAAGTCAAGGTCCTACAATGACAAAAGATCTTCTAGTCGAGAGCGCAATTGCTAAAATTGTGGGAGACCCGGACACTATTCCAATGAGTGTACGGCACCATACAAAAGGAGAGAAGATTCTCCAAAAAGAAGAAGCAAAAGAGAAGAATCACCACCAAGAGAGAGGAGGAGTAGAGATGATCGTTATGAACGAAGACCCTCACGGAGAAGCAAGGATTCGGAAAGGAAGGACAAGTCATCAAGGAGCTACACAAAACGAAGACATCATGCTCATGTTGGTGAATGGGTATCTGGCTCCGACTCTGACAATCACTCCGAGAGAATCTATCACTCCGACTCCGAATATACTCAAGATGAAGGTGTTGCCGATCTAGCACTTGTGTCAACCAACTCCTACGACATATTTGACTCACCAAATGAAGGAATTGGAAGATGCTTCATGGCCAAAGGTCTAAAGGTGACTCATCCCGAGTATGTTGATTTCAATAGTGATGAAGATGACTTGCTAGGTGATGATGATTTACTTGTTGACAACTCTAGTGATGAATACTATGATGAAACGTCAATTAATCATGCTAATCAAGATAAAACGAATGACAATGATAAGGAGAAGATTGAGCTTCTAACTAGAGAACTAAACACTCTTAAATTAGCTCATGAAACTATCTTCGAAGATCATCGAGAACTTTAAAGGGCTCATGAGAAGTTACGCTTTTAAAAGATCAATCTTGAGCAAGAGCATGAGTTCTTAAAAGCAATCAATGATGATCACCATAAGAAAAGTTATTCTTACATTGCCAAGCGTTTACTCTTATCTACTTACATTCCTCAAGTCAAGTCTAGTAACAAGTACAAGAAAGATCCTTCCTCTAGTAGTAACAATAATAATGCCAAATCCAATGTTGTTGCTTCTAGTAGTTCTCTTGATTCCACTAATGATTCTCTTAGCCAAGTTACACTTGAGCAAGAAAATAGCTTGTTGAAGGGAATTATAGAGAAAGGTGTATACAAGAGCCTTGTCGGGAGTAAGCAATTCGAGGAAATTGTACGCAAGCAAGGAAGGCATCGGAAGAATCAAGGTGTTGGTTTTGAACGAAAGTTCAATGCCAATGGAGTTGAGTGGGAAGAAGATCAATACCCCAAGACGAAGTTTGTTCCTCAACAAGAGAAGTATGATCCTACTTCCTTCAAGGGAACACAAGCACAAGATGATCTTCCACCACAAGACCACAAGAACAAAGGCAAGGATAAGCTTCAAGAGGAGATTGATGCATTTGAAGAAGCACCCAAGGCCTTGGTCAAGTGGGTTCCCAAGACTACATCAAGTTCTACTTCATCAAGTACAAATACAACTCCAAGGATTCCCATCAAGATGATGTGGATCCCGAAGAAGAAGAACTAGAGAGTTCTTGAGGGTGACTCCGCCAACATTCTTCACTCATATCATTATGGCAAGGACAAGTGCAATCAACTTCCACATCTTGCACTAGTTCAAGGAGTCACAAACCCTCATGTTGGTAAGGCAAGGGACAAGGTAACCTAATGATTTCATGGACATCATCTTGTGTATGCATCACTCTACGTCTATGGATATTCTTGTTTATTCCTTGTGGGACTAACCCATGTAGGTATGTTGAAAGTGCAACTCACTCCAAAGGACTGCTCCAAATGATCTACATCAACATTAAGCATCCACATCTTCAACACCTACATGAAGTCATCATTGACAAAACCCAAGGTTAGTTCAGCCCTCTAAAAGGGGATCTCACATCTAGGGGGGGCTTAACTCTAAGAATTGAGTCAAAGCAACTCTAATGGTGTGAACACATCAATGCATTATGTAAAAGTGGTAACCCCACTTGAGCTTAAATGATGAGTATGACCTATGATCAAATGTTCTCATTTAACTCCTAAGTCAATATACTCATATACAGATGACCTAGTCATCGCCAATTGTTTGATAGATGCTAGAATTGGTTGTGCATGCTTTGCCACATGTTTCATTTGCCATTCTATTGTGTGAGCATGTTGGTTGCATATTTTACTCATTCGAGGACATCCACTTGTTGCTTTGATTGTTTGGGTTCTTTTTCTTTTTGCCAAGTGGATGGACAAGAATGCCTAAGAACCTTCTCTAGCTATCTATGCTTTTCTCGTCTCAAACTCTATTCATGCTACATCACAAAATTTGATCAAGTCAGATTCGAACCACTCTGTGTGAGGAGCACTCGGAGTCCCCGATTCGTCATAGACTTAAACTTCCAAAACGTCTTTGTGATTCTAGGTCTGACCGATTCCTCCATTTCGGTCCTACCGAGATCACTAAGTCGATCTAGGTTTTCAATCTCGGTGCAACCGATTTGAACTTTTCGGTCACACCGAGTTGCTGTAACTGTACACAGTTATGCATCTCGGTGCCACCGAGTTGTTCCACTCGGTCACACCGACAGGGTCGGGCTATATATACTCACGGGCAAAAATTTGGAAATTTCTCCAAACCCCTTCGCCCGCGCATAGCTTGCTCTGCCTCCAGGGTCTCCGGATCGTCTCCTCGTCGCCAGCCACCTCCTGTCGCTGGTCTCCGCCGCCGTCAACGGAATTCACCCCCGCCGTTGCCGCCGTAGCGAGTTCATCGCCAAGCTAGGGTATGGACTCGATCATAGTGCTATCCTCGTCTGATTCCTAGTACATTGTGTTCATTATGATTCTTGCCACGATTGAAACACTCCTATCCAGTCAATACAATCCTTAGAATAGATGCGATTTGAAAATTTAGGGTTAGGTTTCCGCCGAAACCATCTCGGACCCACCGAGTTGAAAAACTCAGTCCCATCGATTTGGCTAACGCCATTGCACTAGTAACTCTCGGTCTGACCGAGAATTGCTAATCGGTGTGACCGATTTTAAAACTTTGTGAAACCCTAGCAGTCTCGGTGCCACCGAACTGTAACTCGGTCCTACCGAGTTCACCAGTTTAGGTTCCAAAACTGCTTCGGTATCACCGAGTTTGAAAATCGGTTGATCCGAAATGCTTTTTGTCGAAAGCTAAAACTGAGTTTTTGAATCACTCTTTTGCAAAAATCTCTGCATTTTGTGATGCTCATCCATTCTATCTCATCTATAGCTATTCACAGGGTCAGCAGTCAGTGATTTCAGCATGTCAGGCCAAAGTGATAGTCAGAACAAGTTAGAAGAGCAGATTCACATGAGTGAGGGCACTAGTCCCTCAAGCACTTCAGATGATGGCAGCAGGAGCACCCCAAGCAATCTGCCTAAATCTGCCACCAGGACAAGGAAGAAGAGAACCTCAGAATCTAAGGATGAGGATTATGTGGCAGAAGAAGATGAGGCTACTTCCAAGAAGGTAGTGCTCAAAAAGGAGTATGGGTCAGCAAAGAACACAAAGCTTGGACTCAATAGGAAGGTTCCTGCCAAGAGAACACCTATGCTGAAGGTCAGAGGATCAACACAAGTGCCTGAAAAACCTGATCCCGAAGAGCCAGCTGCAGAAGGAAAGAAAAGGAAGGAAAGGGTCAAAAAGACCATGGCCAGAGAGATTGGAAAGCCTTCCATGATGGAAGAATAAGAGGAAGAATAGGTTGCTGCACCAGCACCCAAGGCACAAAAGCTAATGGGTGATGCTATAAAGTCAGGGGATGTAACATCAAAGCCCAAAGAAGCACCCAAAGCTGGCCCCAAGCCCAAGATTGCACCAAAGAGGAATACCAGGAGTATTCTAACTACTGAGAAGAATAAGGCCCAGTGCCTGAAGTTGTTGCTGAGGAAGATGATGAAGGACAAGTCCTGAGGAAGCTAAAGCCCAAGATTCCAGACCACAATGACGCTCATCCTGTGGCTGAGGACATGAATATCAGGAGAGGCTCAGGGTTGAGGCTATGGAGAATGACAGATCCATATGCCACCACGAGAAGGACTGTTGTTGATTACAGGTTCCATACAAAGGAACAGCAGGACTTCTATGAGACAATCTTGTTGGACAACAAGCCCATAGTGAGTGATATGAGGTGGGTCAACTGGACCTACATGAAGGAAAATGAGGAACACTATCCTGGAGTGCAAGATAGTTTCATTGCTTGTGGAGTTGCAGATTCTGTTGGGCAGAAGCTCACCAACTGGAATGATGAACTCATTATGCAATTCTACTCCACAACACATTTCTATACATATGGGAGGATAGTTTGGATGTCTGAAGGTACAAGGTACCAGTCAACCATTGAGGAATGGGCCAATCTGATCAATGCCCCAAAGGAGAGTGAAGATGACTTGGATGTCTATGCCAAGAAGAAGATGGATCACAATTCTATGTCACATATGTACAAGGAGATCCCAAACAAAGCTCTTGAGACATTCAAGTTTGGGTCAGTCCATTGTCTTCTGTCAGGGCTGCCAACGATCAACTGGATCCTAAGGCACACTCTTTTGCCCAAGTCAGGTGACTACAACATGATTAGAGGGCATGCTATCAACTTGCTGCACTTGTTTGATGTGCCACAAAAATTCAAGGTCATAAGCCTCATTATTGAGACCATTAAGAGGACAGCAGCAGACCAGAAGAGAAGTTGTGGGTATGCCCCACAAATTCAGGAGTTGATTAACTCAAAGATGGGCACAGGAAAATATCTGTTGGATAAGGAACACTTTGCTCTCTATCCAGACTTTGAGGATAATCAAGTTGTAATGAATGAGAATGAACCATCATCAGTACAAGCTCAAGAGAAGAAGGAGAAAGCAAAGAGAGAGAAGGCTGCCAAGATGCCAACTCAAGAGGAGGCATCTGAGTACTTTTTGAAGAACAAGCAGGAGCAGCTTGGTTACTTGATAGCATCAACACTGAGGATTGAGAAGGGGTTGGCCACCCTAACTCAAAACCAGGAGAGCCTGGAAAGAATCATGGAACAAAAATTCTATGATCTAGATGTCAAAGTAACTGAGATTCAGTCAGTTGTGGAGCAGCTTCAGGATGACATGCAGGAAAGGAAGGGCAAGACAACCACTGATGCATTTGCCAGAGTGCCTAGAGCTCAGAGGTCAGCTGCAGTGCATGTGACAGACACTAGAGCCACTACATCTGCACCAGCTACAGCTCCTACAGCTCCAGTGCAACCAACTCCAGCACCAACTCCTCCAGCTCCATCCACATCAACTGAAGCCTTCGTCCAAGGAGCCATCTCTACACCACCACCTGAAGATCAAGCCTGAGAGTCGATCTAGCACTATGCATTTTCTATGAACTTTTTGGTAACTTGTTGCCGAAGGGGGAGAAAAATGTATAGATCATAGGCTTCGAGAGAGAGTGTGTGTGTGTTGCTTTTGTTCTCTCTTGCTTTGGTGGTTAAACTTTGTTTGCTTTTGATTGATTGAGATACTATGCTATTATATGTGAGACATTGATGATCATGTGTTTGATCATAAGCTACACTTATGCTTGTTAAATGATATTATCTTACCTATACTTTCATGATCATTCACTTTGCTTGGTGATGAGTGCATGTATTCAATCTTTATTATTTTGAGCGCTCCACCAAGATGTATGTGACATGGAAGAGTAACCCATGAGCCTAATTCCTTGTGCATTTGTAGTCCAAAGCAAATTTTAAACTATGCACAAATTTAGGGGGAGCTCTTGCTTATCACATACTTCTCAAAGCGATGATGTTTTTAAATCTTATTATCATGTGTTGAGGCTTTGATCTATATGTTGTCATCAATTACCAAAAGGGGGAGATTGAAAGTGCAACTATCCCTAGGTGGTTTTGGTAATTCATAACAACATATAGCTCATTGAGCTAATGCTATTCCAAGACTATTATTTCAGGAAAGCTCAATGAATGGCATGGCATGGATGATGAAAGTGGATCCCTCAAAATATCAAGGACAAAGGATTGGCTCAAGCTCAAAAGCTCATGACTCTTCATTTTACATTTTAGTGATCCAAGATCACATTGAGTCTATAGGAAAAGCCAATACTATCAAGGAGGGATGAGGTGTTACTTAATGAGCCTCTTGCTTCAAGTTCTTCGTGATATGCTCCAAATACCCTCAACTACTTTCTCACATCCTCATATGACCTAAACCCAAAGTCAAAATCGGTCACACCGATTCTTTCTATCTGGCGCCACTGAGTTCAACTGTCATAGCCACTGCCACAAACCCTAGGCAAATCGGTCTCATCGATAGGGATCTCGGTCTCACCGAGATGGGATTGTAATCTCTCTGTTTCCCTTCGTAACGTTTTGGTCTAACTGAAGTGAGCGATCGGTCCCACCGAGATTGCAATGTAAACTCCCTGTTTCCCTTTTGTAACATTTCGGTCTCACCGAAATGAGCGAATCGGTCCCACCTAGTTTACCTGACCAACTCTCTGGAAAGCATTTTACCAAAATTGGTCTCACCGAGTTTGTGTAACCGGTCTTACCGTGATTACGTTATGCCCTAACCCTAACTATATCGGTCCTACCGAGTTGCATGTTGGTCCCACCAAAAATCCTAACGGTACTAAATCAGTCCGACCGAGTATGTTGAATCGGTCCCACCGAGTTTGGTAAATTGTGTGTAACGGTTAGATTTTGTGTGGTGGCTATATATACCCCTCCACCTCCTCTTCATTCGTGGAGAGAGCCATCAGAACAAACCTACACTTCTAACTTACCATTTCTGAGAGAGAACCACCTACTCATGTGTTGAGGCCAAGATATTCCATTCCTACCATATGAATCTTGATCTCTAGCCTTCCCCAAGTTGCTTTCCACTCAAATCTTCTTTCCACCAGATCCAAATCCTATGAGAGAGAGTTGAGTGTGGGAAGACTATCATTTGAAGCACAAGAGCAAGGAGTTCATCATCAACGAACCATTTGTTACTTCTTGGAGAGTGGTGTCTCCTAGATTGGCTAGGTTTCACTTGGGAGCCTCCGACAAGATTGTGGAGTTGAACCAAGGAGTTTGTAAGGGCAAGGAGATCGCCTACTTCGTGAAGATCTACCGCTAGTTAGGCAAGTCCTTCGTGGGTGACGGCCATGGTGGGATAGACAAGGTTGCTTCTTCGTGGACCCTTCGTGGGTGGAGCCCTCCATGGACTCGCGCAACCATTACCCTTCGTGGGTTGAAGTCTCCATCAACGTGGATGTACGATAGCACCACCTATCGGAACCACGCCAAAAACATCCGTGTCTCCAATTGCGTTTGAATCCTCCAAACCTTTCCCTTTACTTTATTGCAAGTTGCATGCTTTAATTTCCGCTGCTCATATACTCTTTGCATGCTTGCTTGAATTGTGTGATGATTGCTTGACTTGTCCAAAGATTGCTAAAATCTGCCAAACTCTAAAATTGGGAAAAGGTTAAGTTTTTAATTGGTCAAGTAGTCTAATCACCCCCCCCCTCTAGACATACTTCAAAGTCCTACACAGACCCCAAAAGACCTCGACGAACTAATGACGACAAGCGAGACCCACAAAGATGACCAAGTCGATGATGCCACTTCTGGAAGGAGCCGGTAGCTGAAACGACAGAAGCAGATGGACTAGCGATAGTGGTGGCAGCGGAAGGAACATGAAGCCAGTCAAGCTCCCAAAGACCCTGAGAGTCACGGCGGCGAGGGCCAGCCCCAACCAAAGTGTGCGTTTGACGATCCTGAACAGAACAAGAGTCAACGTCAAGGATGACGTGACAACCAGAATCAGTAAGTTGACCGGCAGAAAAAAGATTCATGGTAAGTCGAGGAACATGAGCAACATCAGGAGCAGAGTAAGAAGGTGTGGTAAGATTGCCTCGACTAGCAACAAAAAGAGGAGTACCATCAGAAGTGAGTACATGAACATGAAAATCAAGCGATTTAAGAGAGGACAAATTTGAAGAATGAGAAGAGATGTGAAAAGAAGCTCCGGAGCCCAGAACCCACGAGGATGTACCTGACTGTGTAGAGGGTGGTTGCTCAGTGCGGGAAGCATCAGTCACAGAACCTACGGTACCCATTGAAGGAGAACCTGAAGCAGCAATCAGACGCTTAAGTCGCAGAATATCCTGCTCAGTCAAGGCGGTGGCTGAAGATGTCGAAGTAGAAGAAGTCCCTGAAGCTGATGAGCGCGCTTTACGCGGGTGTTTCTTCTTCTGGAAGCATGATACGTCTCCAACGTATCTATAATTTATGAAGCATTCATGCTATTATATTATCTGTTTTGGATGTTTATGGGCTTTACTAAGCACCTACTAACCGGAGGCCCAGCCCAAATTGTTGTTTTCTTGCCTATTTTAGTGTTTCGAAGAAAAGGAATATCAAACGGAGTCCAAACGGAATGAAACCTTCGGGAGAGTTATTTTTGGAACGGAAGCAATTCAGGAGACTTGAAGTGCACGTAAGGGAAGCAACGAGGAAGCCACAAGGCAGGGCGTGCCCTACCCCCCTGGGCGCGCCCCCACCCTCGTGGGCCCCTCATGGCTCCCCTGACAGACTTCTTTCGCCTATATATGTCCATATACCCTAAAAACATCGAGGAGCACAATAGATCAGGAGTTCCGCCGCCGCAAGCCTCTGTAGCCACCAAAAACCAATCGGGGGCCCATTCTGGCACCCTGCGGGAGGGGGGATCCCTCACTGGTGGCCATCTTCATCATCCCGACGCTCTCCATGACGAGGAGGGAGTAGTTCACCCTCGGGGCTGAGGGTATGTACCAGTAGCTATGTGTTTGATCTCTCTCTCTCTCTCTCGTGTTCTTGATTCGACACGATCTTGATGTATCGCGAGCTTTGCTATTATAGTTGGATCTTATGATGTTTCTCCCCCTCTACTCTCTTTTAATGGATTGAGTTTTCCCTTTGAAGTTATCTTATCAGATTGAGTCTTTAAGGATTTGAAAACACTTGATGTATGTCTTGCATGTGCTTATCTGTGGTGACAATGGGATATTCACGTGATCTACTTGATGTATGTTTTGGTGATCAACTTGCGGGTTCTGTGACCTTGGGAATCTATGCATAGGGGTTGGCACACGTTTTCATCTTGACTCTTCGGTAGAAACTTTGGGGCACTCTTTGAAGTACTTTGTGTTGGTTGAATAGATGAATCTGAGATTGTGTGATGCATATCGTATAATCATACCCACGGATACGTGAGGTGACATTGGAGTATCTAGGTGACATTAGGGTTTTGGTTGATTTGTTTCTTAAGGTGTTATTATAGTATGAACTCTATGATAGATCGAACGAAAAGACTAACTTCGTGTTATTTTACTACGGACTCTTGAATAGATCGATCAGAAAGGATAACTTCGAGGTGGTTTCGTACACTACAATAATCTCTTCATTTGTTCTCCGCTATTAGTGACTTTGAAGTGACTCTTTGTTGCATGTTGAGGGATAGTTATATGATCCAATTATGTTATTATTGTTGAGAGAACTTGCACTAGTGAAAGTATGAACCCAAGGCCTTGTTTCGAAGCATTGCAATACCGTTTACGCTTACTTTTGCTACTAGCTACCTTGCTGTTTTTATATTTTCAGATTACAAAAACCTATATCTACCATCCATATTGCACCTGTATCACCATCTCTTCGCCAAACTAGTGCACCTATACAATTTACCATTGTATTGGGTGTGTTGGGGACACAAGAGACTCTTTGTTATTTGGTTGCAGGGTTGTTTGAGAGAGACCATCTTCATCCTACACCTCCCACGGATTGATAAACCTTAGGTCATCCACTTGAGGGAAATTTGCTACAGTCCTACAAACCTCTGCACTTGAAGGCCCAACAACGTCTACAAGAAGAAGGTTGTGTAGTAGACATCAAAGCACTGAGAGTCAACATGACCATCCATCTTGCAGTGGCCGCAGTGAGGACGAGACCAACCCTGGCCGCCCGTAGGAGTAGGCAACAGCGGTGGAGCACTCGAGTGGGAAGGAGTCGGTGCAGGAGGCATAGCAGGAACTCGAGTAGCGAGCATAGAGGGAACCTCAAGTAAACCAGCGCCACGGAGGCGAGTCTCCTCAGCACAGATCTCAGAAAGCGCCTCCATGAGGGAGATACGACCACGAGCAAAAAAATTAGCGCCGGGGCTCAAACTCCTTACGGAGTCGAGACAAGAACTCGTAGACACGATGAAACTCCAAATAAGCCCGCACAGCCTGGCAACACTGACAAGTACGACAACTAGCAGCGCGGAGAGAATCAAGATGACGCCACATAGCAGAACTCTATGCATAGAACTCATCAACAGTGGAGTCACCCTGCTGAATAGCATGCTCCTGACAAACTACAGACGGGTATAAGGCATCACCAGAGGGCTGATAGCGCTGACGAAGCCGAGTCCACATCTCAAATACAGTAGAGAGGCCGAGAAACTCATAGGCAAACTAAGGCAGAACACTAGCAGTCAAAACAGCTGCGGCACGAGCATCATCATCAAGCCACTGAGTGTAAGTAGACAGAGCTGCATGATAAGTATGAAGTGTGTCCTCATAGGTCTGAACCTGCTCATCATAAGCAAGAATGGCAGCGTCATCAGCCAGCTTAGCTGCATCCTTTGCAGCCTGATCAGCGTCGTCAGCAAGAACCGGTGGCGTCGGCAGAGTAGGAGCCATAGGAGGAACTAGACACGGTGGACTAGGGACCTCACCAGAAAGAACGCCCGAAAGACGAAGGCCACGCATGTGAATCCGCATGAAGCCGACAAACTCAATGTAGTTGGTACAATCAAAAATCAGCGGACAGCGAGGAACAACAACATAACCCGAGGACCGAGACATCATGCCTGTTTTTTTAGGCACCAACAACCAGTGACACGAGTACGAGATGATCCCGACGAGAACCGCAGAGAGCCGGTGCTAGCAGCAGGGGACGGCTGTAGAAAACTCGGCAGTAGCAGTTGCACTCGTGGATCGGGAGCTGGCTGAGACCCTGGCGGCTGACACCTAGGCTGCCGCTAGGAGTGCTAGATCACGGGAGGAAGGCCAGGTGCGACTGGATCGGGAGGAAGGCCAGGCGCGGATGGAGGAATCGGGTGCCTCTGGCGGCTGGATCGGGCGCCCCTGGCATGCTGGAGGAGTCGAGCGCCCCTGGCGGCTAGAGGAATTGGGCGCCCCTGGCGTGCTGGAGGAATCGGGCGCCCTGGCGGCTGGAGGAGTCAAGCGCCGCTGGAGCAGGAGGGAGATCGAGAGGAAGAGCAACGGCGGCGGCAGCGCCGCAAGGGGTGGATCAGTAGGAGCATGAGTTGCGCGTGCGGAAAGAGAAAACCCTAAAGCTCCAATACCATGTTAGGAAAGCAACTTGTATTTCCAGGTGGCCATAGGCCATAGGCCAGTATATATACATGTACATGTGTGGAATATATGCAGGAAACCCCTTATACAATAGGGTAAATACGAAAGGTTACATGGCTATATATATATATATATATATATATATATATATATATATATATATATAACTCTAACAAGAATGTGTTGTGCTCTACGAAGGTCAGCACACTAAAGGAAGTCACAGTTGTGGTAGCGCTAAGAAGTCTTGGAAATCTGGGCATTGACTTCTACGTTTGAGGCCTTTGCTCAACATGGTATTCATACAGAGGCCCATGCATATCAGGAGGTGTAAGCACAGGCCATCTGAGGCTGACCAATTGACCTTCACGATTGAAAGTCCTCACCATTGTATGCAGTACAGGTGCAGCAGCAGCAGCATTCGAGATGGATTGTTGACTGTCTTCGGTGGAGGCATGGGCTTTAAGGTTCAGATTGGCTTCAGGCTGTGGAGTGGCTTCAACCATGATCACATCATTGGCTTCATGCTCAGTGGCAGAAGCAGAAGTAATGGCTTCATTAATAGGGGGGTCAAACAGATTTGCTCTGGATTGACAACGGTTTCAACAAGAGGTATTACAACATGTTCTTCCTCTCCTTGGTTGTCATTTGCTGATGCAGCCGAAATATCTTCAGCCTCTTTGGCTTCAGACTTTGGGGCAATATGAGAAGGGATGGCTTCATGAAACACTTCATGTGCAATGGAGCTTGTGGCTTGCACATCCTCTTCAGGTATAGTGGACATGGAGGCAGAGGACCTTGGGCCTTTGCGAAGCCTACAAAACGTTGGCGACGCTTGAGGGGAAGGCATTGTCTTCTCCACATCTTCTGGTGTTGCTTGGGAGGTCTCAAGCACTGGTGTAGCGACTTTAGGTGGTGGAGTACGCGGAATGACTTCATGGAGCGGGGAGTTGCTCTTCCCAGAACTCATTTTGTGCGATTGGCGTCGTGGGACTACCAATGCTTATTTGCTCACTACTCGTGGGATTAGGCAATGATACCGGGTTCTGGGTGACGTGAGGAAGGACTTCATCATCATTTCTTTCAACATTGTCTTCATGACCAATGTCTTCAGCTGCGGTGGTGTCAACAGCTGGAATCTCAATAGTGACATGATCCTCTGCGATAGCAGGTTCATGCACAACCATTCGACGCTCTTGGTTGGAGGAGACAGGCAAGGCAACATATAGTGGATTCACAAGCAATGGCTCTAGAGGAGTAGATGGAGACGCTGGTGCTTGTGCCCTTCTTGAAGCCTTTGAAGATTTAGTCTTCTGCCTTTTCTCATCGGTAGGAGCATCAGAAGCTTCTTGATGCTTGCGCTTCTTGGCTTCAGCTTTAGCTTGCTTGGTCTTCTTCCTTTAGGAAGCAACAGACAAAGCATTAGGCTTCGGACCAACAAGCCTTTGGGGAAGATGATATTCGGCACTTCTTGCCGTGAAGGCTCAGCTTCGGGTGCAACTGCCTTCTTCTTCTTCTTGGCTGCAAGCTTGGGGTCGATGCCTGGGCGCCCAAGTACCTTTCTCTCCAAGGCTTTATTGTGAGCATGGACACATTTTGTAGCATAGTACTTGAGGAACTCTTTAGAGCCTTTGGCTTCATCATGATGCTTTTGAAACTCTGCCTTCAAGTCAGCCAACACCAACTTAAACTTCTCAACATATGAGACACTGAGCTTTGCCATGTGCTTCTCGAAGACAGCCTTCTCATGGTCAAATTTGTTCTTTCGCTCAATGACCTTCTGAGCAATAGCAAGTTCCTTGGCAATGTAGCCTTGAAAAGTGACGCTGATGCCAATGGGCAGCTGCAAATCATCAATGGTGAGAGAGGTGTCTTCAAACCATTCATCAATGAAGTTGTTCAAGATATCAGCATGTAACAGAGGCAGATCCTTGAAGATTTCAGCCTCATGGTTTGCTCTTGATTAGCAGCTCCAGGGCATCATTAGCGAGATCTTAATCACTGGAAAAATCTATAATGTCATCATCATTTTGCAGAATGCTTGCTGGAGTAAGGCCTTGCCCTAAGATTTTCTTTGTCTTTGGAGAGGTCTGAGACAAGTCTTCGGAATGCACACTAGTTTCAGGAGGTGCAATTTTCAGTGGCTTTGTTCTTGAAGCTTTTGGTGCAGATGCAGGCTTTGAAGCCTTTGCCTTCTTGGTAGGCTTCGAGGATTCAGGAGCATGAGTTGGTTGGGCTCCTTCTTGAGCAGCTTCAACGTGAGCTCTTTGCTCAACACAATGTGCCGGATACACATCAAAGTCATTGAAGGGACGAACAAGATTAGGTTCAGCTTCCCAAGTGCCATCTTGCCTTGGTTCTCTTGGACCTGGATTGAAGTCAATTCCAAGGTCCTTATTTTGGGCAGCAGAGCCCCTAGTGAACTAATAGTTGACCTCAAACAGATCATAATCTCGACACCACAACAAACTTGATGGATCTGGGCTTTATAGCATTGGCCGCCTCACCATGCAAGGATAGAAGCCTTGATGTATGACTTCAGCCTTGGTCTTGGGGTGAAGCTTCTTGTACACAATATCGGCCCACGATGGCCTCACAACGTTCTTGGCAGCGTACTCTGGGTCACAAAATTGTACAGAAACCATTGCTCAGCCCAGTACCTGCGAATCCATTGAATACACAATTTGTGCTCCCCATATGTTTCTTTTGGGTCAGATTTATACATCTCATATAGATCTGGAGGCAGATCCAGTGTTGTGTTATCTCGTCATTGTCTGCCCCCTTTCTTTGCTGACTTTCCACTAGCCATTGGCTTCACAAATATGATTGGCTTCACAGAAGTGATTGACTTTGCTTTGCTCAAACAGGCACTGGCTTAAGGAGAGTCAAGGTGATGTTGTAAGTAGTCTGCAAATGAAGTCAGACTATGAGAACCAAGAGACTCGCCCACGGACATGTACCTATGAAAGAATTAAAGATGCAAGGGAAGTAGGAGAGGTCATGTGCATTCTCAGAGGATTTTGAAGATAAAATCAGTTTGAAGACATATACTCCATAGTGCGAAGACATTCACTTATTTGGATAAGTTGGTTCTAGATTTGTATGAATCTAGGAATAAGTACAAGTGAGGAATCATACTAGGTACGAAGCATAAGTGAAGGTACTTGCAAATCATGAGATGCAAAAGATGAAAGATCCATATTTGGAAGTGGCAAAACAACTTTCTGAAGATATAGAAAGTTCATCTGATCAAACAATCAGTAAAAAGTAAGTATTTATTTACCGCTCAAGAATAGATGAAGAACTGCTAGACGAGTTGGGAGAGGAGGCCGAGCAGTTCGATCTTCCGTGCCCTAACTTGGCAGTGGAAGACAGCTATGGCGGCGGCAGGGCAAAGATGACCATGGCCGGCGAGAGTACAACAACGAAGAGGTCGCGCAGCGAAGCGCTTCTCCGGCAACGATGAGAGCTAGCGACGGTGCTAGGGTTGCGAGCGATATAACAATGGGAGTAGAGAAATTAATGACCTCATGTGTGATGTATTTATAGGAAGGAGGGCTAAGCTGTGAATTTACTGCGCTGCCCCTTGTGGTTCACATCTATGTGACACGTGGCATGCATGCATAGTTTAAACAATTGTGCCATGACCCCACCGCATAGCTGGTACGGCGGGCGGTCGTTCCAGCTTCTCCGGATTCCGGCAAAAAGGATAAGGATAATTAAAAGCATTTTAAATATTTATCTCAAAATCTTTGACTGACAAGGACACAGTGAAGACAATCGACACGTGTCAATAGAATGCATATGAAGATTTAGAGAGTGTGGGAGGGATAAGCATAGATGGGGTAAGGGTCCGACCGCATTCACTTAGTGCAGACAAACCAATTATGAAGATAATGCAATGTATGTGACGCCAAAAAAAATCTTCAAGAAAGATTGGTGGTGGCGTTACCCACCGTATAGGAAGTATTAGACCCAGACACGGCACAAAATTATCGTGGCACTCTGGAGTCAATTTCCACATTAATGTCTTCACACTTAGAGTGTATATCTTCATGAATTGAAGACATATGTCACTTCATCGCGCACCTAAGTCATCAACATGCATAAGCGTTAGGATGTGTGTCCATTCACAGGACATTCTAGGATTCTAAGATATTTAGCTCACAACACAGCTTGCAAAATCTCTTCTCATCCAAAGGCTTTGTGAAGATATCTGCCAATTGCTCTTCAATGTTAACATGAATGATGTCAATGTATTCCTTCAACACATCATATCTGAGAAAATGATGACAAATCTGAATGTGCTTTGTCTTGGAGTGCTGATCTTGATGGCGCTTTCATTGTCACAATAGAGGGGCACCATCTTCTTGTTGATGCCATAGTCCTTGAGAGTTTGCTTCATCCAAAGAAGCTGAGCGCAACAAGATCCAGCAGTAATGTATTCAGCTTCAGCAGTAGAGAGTGACACACTGTTCTGCTTCTTTGAAGACCAACAGACAAGTGATCGTCCAAGAATGGCATGTGCCTGATGTAGACTTGCGATCCACCTTGTCACCAGCATAATCAACATCTGGGAATCCAACTAGATCAAACTCTGAGCCCTTTGGGTACCATAATCCTAGCGTTGGGGTGTGATCCAAATATCGTAGTATTCGCTTCACCGCGATGTGATGCGACTCCTTTGGTGCCGCTTGGAATCAGGAACATGTGCAAACGCTAAGCACTACATCTGGCCTAGATGCACATAAGTACAATAAAGAACCAACCATGGAACGGTATACCTTTTGATCAAACTCTTTACCATTGTCGTCGGAGCCCAGTTGACCATTGGTTGGCATTGGCATCTTGTAGCCCTTGCAATCTTGCATTCCAAACTTCTTCAGGAAATCTTTGAGATATTTTTCTTGAGAAATGAAGATGACATTGCTTTGTTGACAGATTTGAAGACCAAGAAAGAATTTCAGCTCCCCATCATGGACATGTGATATTGCTCTTGCATCATATGACTGAATTCATCACTGTATCTCTTATCAGTGTAGCCGAAGATAATGTCATCCACATAGATTTGGAATACAAACAGTTCTCCATCATATGTCTTCGTGAAGAGAGTGAGATCAAGAGAACCATGTTTGAAGCCTTTGCTCTTAAGGAATTCTTTGAGTGTGTCATACCAAGCTCGAGGAGATTGTCTAAGGCCATACAGTGCCTTGTTGAGCTTGTAGACCATGTCAGGATGCTTGGGATCTTCAAAACCAGGTGGTTGAGCTACATAGACTTCTTCTTCAATTTTGGCATTGAGGAAAGTGCTCTTAACATCCATTTGATACAGAAGGATGTTGTTGTGATTAGTGTAGGCTAGCAGTATGCGAATGGCTTCAAGTCTAGCCACAGGAGCAAAGATATCATCGAAGTCAATTCCCTCTACTTGTGTGTAACCTTGAGCAACGAGATGAGCTTTGTTTCTGACTACTTGACCATGTTCATATTGCTTGTTGCGGTAGATCCATTTAGTGCCAATGATGTTGTGCTTGCGAGGATCAGGGCACTTGACTAACTCCCAGACATTATTGAGCTCAAATTGTTGAAGCTCTTCTTGCATAGCTTGAATCCATTCTTGTTCCATGGAAGCTTCATCAACCTTTTTGGGTTCGGATATGGAGACGAATGCAAAGTGTCCAAAGAAGTTTGCTAGTTGCTTAGCTCTTGATCGAGTAAGCCGATCAGGTGCATCTATGACATCAATTATCTTCTCAATCTGAACTTCATTAGCAACACGAGGATGAACAAGGTGAAGACTTTGCTGTTGCTGATCATTGTCTTCATCTTCATCATTTTCTTCAGGACCAACATTGTCTTCACGCTGAGTAGGAGCAAGAATGACAAATTCCTCTTCTACGTGCTCCTCGGTGGGAATGATTTCTCCAGTACCCATTAGCTTGATAGATTCACTAGGAGAAGCTTCATCTAGCACATTTGGCAGGTGCTCTCTTTGCGAGCCATTAGTCTCATCGAACCGCACATCTATAGTTTCAACCACTTTGTAGTGAAAGAGGTTGCAAAACCCTGTAGGTGTGTGAATCCTTTCCGTAACCAAGCATGAAACCCTCATGTGCTTTTGGTGCAAATTTGGAAGTGTGATGTCGATTCCTTATCCAGCACCTTGCACCGAAGACTTTGAAATAACTTACGTTTGGCTTCTTACCAGTGAGTAGTTCATAAGATGTGTTCTTGAAGAATTTATGAAAGATATACTCTGTTGATTATGTGGCATGTAGTATCAATGGCTTCAGGCCAGAACTTGCACGGAGTCTTGTACTCATCAAGCATCGTACGAGCCATCTCAATAAGAGTCCTGTTTTTGCGCTCCACGACGCAATTCTGCTGAGGAGTATATGGAGCGGATAGCTCATGAGTAATGCCCAGTGTATAAAGATAAGTGTTGAGGCTAGTGTTCTTGAATTTAGTGCCATTGTCACTCCTGATGTGCTTGATCTTGATGCCATAGTTGTTCATGGCACGATTGGCAAATCGTCTAAAGACATCCTGCACTTCAGTCTTATAGAGAATTATGTGCACCCATGTATATCTAGAGTAATCATCAACAATTACGAAGCCATAAAAATGTGCAGTGGTACTAAGGGTAGAGTGGTGAGTAGGGCCAAATTGTTGGGGAACGTAGTAATTTCAAAAAAAAATCCTACGCACACGCAAGATCATGGTGATGCATAGCAACAAGAGGGGAGAGTGTTGTCCACGTACCCTAGTAGACCGAAAGCGGAAGCGTTAGAACAACGCGGTTGATGTAGTCGTACATCTTCACAGCCCGACCGATCAAGCACCGAAAGCACGGCACCTCCGAGTTCTAGCACACGTTTAGCTCGATCATGTCCCTTGAACTCCGATCCAGCCGAGTGTCGAGGGAGAGTTCTGTCAGCACGACGGCGTGCTGACGATGATGATGTTCTACCGACGCAGGGCTTCGCCTAAGCACTGCTACTATATTATCGGGGAGTACTATGGTGGAGGGGGGCACCGCACACGGCTAAAAAATCAATGATTAATTGTTGTCTCTAGGGTGCCCCCTTGCCCCCGTATATAAAGGAGCAAGGGGGGAGGTGCGGTCGGCCAGGAGGAGGCATGCCAGGAGGAGTCCTACTCCCACCGGGAGTAGGACTCCCTCCCTTCCTTGTTGGATTAGGAGAAGGGGGGAAAGAGGAGGGAGAGGGAGGAAGGAAAGGGGGGCGCCACCCCCTCTCCTTGTCCTATTCGGACTAGGGGGGAGGGGCGCGCGGCCCTGACCTGGCCGCCTCTCCTCTTCTCCACTAAGGCCCACTATGGCCCATTAAGCCCTCGGGCGGTTCCGGTAACCCCTCGGTACTCCGGTAAAATCCCGATTTCACCCGGAACACTTCCGACATCCATATATAGGCTTCCAATATATCAATCTTCATGTTTCGACCATTTCGAGACACCTCGTCACGTTCGTGATCACATCCGGGACTCCGAACAACCTTCAGTACATCAAAACTCATAAATTCATAATATAACCGTCATCGAAACTTTAAGCATGCGGACCCTACGGGTTTGAGAACTATGTAGACATGACCGAGACACGTCTCCGGTCAATATTCAATAGCGGAACCTGGATGCTCATATTGGCTCCTACATATTCTACGGAGATCTTTATCAGTCAAACCGCATAACAACATACGTTGTTCCCTTTGTCATCGGTATGTTACTTGTCCGAGATTCGATCGTCGATATCTCAATACCTAGTTCAATCTCGTTACCGGAAAGTCTCTTTACTCGTTATGTAATGCATCATTCCGTAACTAACTCATTAGCTACATTGCTTGCAAGGCTTATAGTGATGTGCATTACCAAGAGGGCCCAAAGATACCTCTCCGACAATCGGAGTGACAAAACCTAATCTCGAAATAAGCCAACTCAACATGTACCTTTGGAGACACCTGTAGAGATCCTTTATAATCACCCAGTTACGTTGTGACGTTTGGTAGCACACAAAGTGTTCCTCCGATAAACGGGGGTTGCATAATCTCATAGTTGTAGGAACATGTATAAGTCATGAAGAAAGCAATAGCAACATACTAAATGATCAAGTGCTAAGCTAACGGAATGGGTCAAGTCAATCACATCATTCTTCTAATGATGTGATCCTGTTAATCAAATGACAACTCATGTCTATGGTTAGGAAACATAACCATCTTTGATTAGTGAGCTAGTCAAGTAGAGGCATACTAGTGACATTATGTTTGTCTATGTATTCACACATGTATTATGTTTCCGGTTAATACAATTCTAGCATGAATAATAAACATTTATCATGATATAAGGAAATAAATAATAACTTTATTTATTGCCTCTAGGGCATATTTCCTTCAGTCTCCCACTTGCACTAGAGTCAATAATCTAGATTACACAGTAATGATTCTAACACCCATGGAGCCTTGGTGTTGATCATGTTTTGCTCGTGGAAGAGGCTTATTCAATGGGTCTGCAACATTCAGATCCGTATGTATCTTGCAAATCTCTATGTCTACCACCTGGACTTGGTCCCGGATGGAATTGAAGCGTCTCTTGATGTGATTGGTTCTCTTGTGAAATCTGGATTCCTTTGCCAAGGCAATTGCACCAGTATTGTCACAGAAGATCTTCATTGGTCCCGATGCACTAGGTATGAGACCTAGATCGGATATGAACTCCTTCATCCAGACTCCTTCATTTGCTGCTTCTGAAGTAGCTATGTACTCCGCTTCGCATGTAGATCCCGCCACGATGCTTTGTTTAGAACTGGACCAACTGATAGCTCCACCGTTCAATATAAACACGTATCCGGTTTGCGATTTGGAATCGTCCGGATCAGTGTCAAAGCTTGCATCGACGTAACTATTTGCGACTAGCTCTTTGTCACCTCCATAAACGAGAAACATATCCTTAGTCCTTTTCAGGTATTTCAGGATATTCTTGACCGCTGTCCAGTGATCCACTCCTGGATTACTTTGGTACCTCCCTGCTAAACTTATTGCTAAGCATACATTAGGTCTGGTACATAGCATTGCATACATGATAGAGCCTATGGCTGAAGCATAGGGAACATCTTTCATTTTCTCTCTATCTTCTGCTATGGTCGGGCGTTGAGTCTGACTCAACTTCACACCTTGTAATACAGGCAAGAACCCTTTCTTTGCTTGATCCATTTTGAACCTTTTCAAAACTTTATCAAGGTATGTGCTTTGTGAAAGTCCAATTAAGCGTCTTGATCTATCTCTATAGATCTTGATGCCTAATATGTAAGCAGCTTCACCGAGGTCTTTCATTGAAAAACTTTTATTCAAGTATCCTTTTATGCTATCCAGAAATTCTATATCATTTCCAATTAACAATATGTCGTCTACATATAATATCAGAAATGCTACAGAGCTCCACTCACTTTCTTGTAAACATAGGCTTCTCCAAAAGTCTGTATAAAACCATATGCTTTGATCACACTATCAAAGTGTTTATTCCAACTCTGAGAGGCTTGCACCAGTCCATAAATGGATCGCTGGAGCTTGCACACTTTGTTAGCACCTTTTGGATCGACAAAACCTTCTGGTTGCATCATATACAACTCTTCTTCCAGAAATCCATTCAGGAATGTAGTTTTGACATCCATTTGCCATATTTCATAATCATAAAATGCGGCAATTGCTAACATGATTCGGACAGACTTAAGCATCGCTACGGGTGAGAAAGTCTCATCATAGTCAACTCCTTGAACTTGTCGAAAACCTTTCGCAACAAGTCGAGCTTTGTAGACAATTACATTACTATCAACGCCAGTCTTCTTCTTGAAGACCCATTTATTCTCGATGGCTTGCCGATCATCGGGCAAGTCAACCAAAGTCCATACTTTGTTCTCATACATGGATCCCATCTCAGATTTCATGGCCTCAAGCCATTTTGCGAAATCTGGGCTCATCATCGCTTCCTCATAGTTTGTAGGTTCACCATGGTCAAGTAACATGACCTCCAGGATAGGATTACCATACCACTCTGGTGCAGATCTTACTCTGGTTGACCTATGAGGTTCGGTAGTAACTTGATCTGAAGTTTCATTATCAATATCATTAGCTTCCTCACTGATTGGTGTAGTTGTCATAGGAACCGGTTTCTGTGATGAACTACTTTCCAATAAGGGAGCAGGTACAGTTACCTCATCAAGTTCTACTTTCCTCCCACTCACTTCTTTTGAGAGAAACTCCTTCTCTAGAAAGGATCCGAATTTAGCAACAAAAGTCTTGCCTTCAGATCTGTGATAGAAGGTGTACCCAATAGTCTCTTTTGGGTATCCTATGAAGACACATTTCTCCGATTTGGGTTCGAGCTTATCTGGTTGAAGTTTCTTCACATAAGCATCGCAGCCCCAAACTTTAAGAAACGACAACTTTGGTTTCTTGCCAAACCATAGTTCATAAGGCGTCGTCTCAACAGATTTTGATGGTGCCCTATTTAACGTGAATGCGGCCGTCTCTAAAGCATAACCCCAAAACAATAGCGGTAAATCAGTAAGAGACATCATAGATCGCACCATATCTAGTAAAGTATGATTACGATGTTCAGACACACCATTACGTTGTGGTGTTCCGGGTGGCGTGAGTTGTGAAACTATTCCACATTGTTTCAAATGTAAACCAAACTCGTAACTCAAATATTCTCCTCCACGGTCAGATCGTAGATACTTTATTTTCTTGTTACGATGATTTTCCACTTCACTCTGAAATTCTTTGAACTTTTCAAATGTTTCAGACTTGTGTTTCATTAAGTACATATACCCATATCTTCTTAAATCATCTGTGGAGGTGAGAAAATAACAATACCCGCCGCGAGCCTCAATGTTCATTGGACCACATACATCGGTATGTATGATTTCCAATAAATCTGCTGCTCGTTCCATAGTTCCGGAGAACGGCATTTTATTTATCTTTCCCATGAGGCACGGTTCGCAAGTACCAAGTGATTCATAATCAAGTGATTCCAGAAGTCCATCGGTATGGAGTTTCTTCATGCGCTTTACACCAATATGACACAAATGGAAGTGCCACAAATAAGTTGCACTATCATTATCAACTCTGCATCTTTTGGCTTCAACATTATGAATATGTGTATCACTACTATCAAGATTTAATAAAAATAGACCACTCTTCAAGGGTGCATGACCATAAAAGATATTACTCATATAAATAGAACAACCATTATTCTCTGATTTAAATGAATAACTGTCTCGCATCAAACAAGATCCAGATATAATGTTCATGCTCAACGCTGGCACCAAATAACAATTATTCAGGTCTAAAACTAATCCCGAAGGTTGATGTAGAGGTAGCGTGCCGACCGTGATCACATCGACTTTGGAACAATTTCCCACGCGCATCGTCCCCTCGTCCTTAGCCAATCTTCGCTTAATCCGTAGTCCCTGTTTCGAGTTGCAAATATTAGCAACAGAACCAGTATCAAATACCCAGGTGCTACTGCGAGCATTAGTAAGGTACACATCAATAACATGTATATCACATATATCTTTGTTCACCTTGCCATCCTTCTTATCCGCCAAATACTTGGGGCAATTCCGCTTCCAGTGACCAATTTGCTTGTAGTAGAAGCACACAGTCTCAGGCTTAGGTCCAGATTTGGGTTTCTTCTCTTGAGCAGCAACTTGTTTGTTGTTCTTCTTGAAGCTCCCCTTCTTCTTCCCTTTACCCTTTTTCTTGAAACTGGTGGTCTTATTGACCGTCAACACTTGAGGCTCCTTTTTGATTTCTACCTCCGCAGCCTTTAGCATTGCGATGAGCTCGGGAATAGTCTTGACCATCCCTTGCATATTATAGTTCATCACGAAGCTCTTGTAGCTTGGTGGCAGTGATTGAAGAATTCTGTCAATGACACTATCATCAGGAAGATTAACTCCCAATTGAATCAAGTGATTATTATACCCAGACATTTTGAGTATATGTTGACTGACAGAACTATTCTCTTCCATCTTGCAGCTATAGAACTTATTGGAGACTTCATATCTCTCAATCCGGGCATTTGCTTGAAATATTAACTTCAACTCCTGGAACATCTCATATGCTCCATGACGTTCAAAACGTCGTTGAAGTCCCTGTTCTAAGCCGTAAAGCATGGCACACTGAACTATCGAGTAGTCATCAGCTTTGCTCTGCCAGACGTTCTTAACGTCGTTAGTTGCATCTGTAGCAGGCCTGGCACCCAGCGGTGCTTCCAGGACGTAATTCTTCTGTGTAGCAATGATGATAATCCTCAACTTACGGACCCAGTCCGTGTAATTGCTACCATCATCTTTCAACTTAGCTTTCTCAAGGAACGCATTAAAATTCAACGGAACAACAGCACGGGCCATCTATCTACAACAAACATAGACAAGCAAAATACTATCAGGTACTAAGTTCATGATAAATTTAAGTTCAATTAATCATATTACTAAAGAACTCCCACTTAGACAGACACCCCTCTAATCATCTAAGTGATCACGTGATCCAAATCAACTAAACCATGTCCGATCATCACGTGAGATGGAGTAGTTTTCAACGGTGAACATCACTATGTTGATCATATCTAATATATGATTCACGCTCGACCTTTCGGTCTCAGTGTTCCGAGGCCATATTTGTATATGCTAGGCTCGTCAAGTTTAACCTGAGTATTCTGCGTGTGCAACTGTTTTGCACCCGTTGTATTTGAACGTAGAGCCTATCACACCCGATCATCACGTGGTGTCTCAGCACGAAGAACTTTCGCAATGGTGCATACTCAGGGAGAACACTTATACCTTGAAATTTAGTGAGACATCATCTTATAATGCTAACGTCAATCAAAGAAAAATAAGATGCATAAAGGATAAACATCACATGCAATCAATATAAGTGATATGATATGGCCATCATCATCTTGTGCTTGTGATCTCCATCTCTAAAGCACCGTCATGATCACCATCGTCACTGGTGCGACACCTTGATCTTCACCGTAGCATCGTTGTCGTTTCGCCACCTATTGCTTCTACGACTATCGCTACCGCTTAGTGATAAAGTAAAGCAATTACAGCGCGATTGCATTGCATACAATAAAGCGACAACCATATGGCCCCTGCCAGTTGCCAATAACTTGGTTACAAAACATGATCATCTCATACAATAAAATATAGCATCACATCTTGACCATATCACATCCCAACATGCCCTACAAAAACAAGTTAGACGTCCTCTACTTTGTTGTTGCAAGTTTTACGTGGCTGCTACGAGCTGAGCAAGAACCGTTCTTACCTACGCATCAAAACCACAATGATAGTTCGTCAAGTTAGTGTTGTTTTAACCTTCTCAAGGACTGGGCGTAGCCATACTCGGTTCAACTAAAGTTGGAGAAACTGACACCCGCCAGCCACCTGTGTGCAAAGCACGTCGGTAGAACCAGTCTCGCGTAAGCATACGCGTAATGTCGGTCCGGGCCGCTTCATCCAACAATACCACCGAACCAAAGTATGACATGCTGGTAAGCAGTATGACTTGTATCACCCACAACTCACTTGTGTTCTACTCGTGCATATAACATCTACGCATAAAACCTGGCTCGGATGCCACTGTTGGGGAACGTAGTAATTTCAAAAAAAATCCTACGCACACGCAAGATCATGGTGATGCATAGCAATGAGAGGGTAGAGTGTTGTCCACGTACCCTCGTAGACCGAAAGCGGAAGCGTTAGAACAACGTGATTGATGTAGTCGTACGTCTTCACGGCCCGACCGATCAAGCACCGAAAGCACGGCACCTCCGAGTTCTAGCACACATTCAGCTCGATGACGTCCCTCGAACTCCGATCCAGCCGAGTGTCGAGGGAGAGTTTTGTCAGTATGACGGCGTGGTGATGATGATGATGTTCTACTGACGCAGGGCTTCGCCTAAGCACCACTACGATATTATCGAGGACTATGGTGGAGGTGGGCACCATACACGGCTAAAAGATCAATGATCAATTGTTGTCTCTAGGGTGCCCCCTTGCCCCCGTATATAAAGGAGCAAGGGGGAAGGTGCGACCGACCAGGAGGAGGCACGCCAGGAGGAGTCCTACTCCCACCGGGAGTAGGACTCCCTCCCTTCCTTGTTGGATTAGGAGAAGGGGGGAAAGAGGAGGGAGAGAGAGCAAGGAAAGGGGGGCGCCGCCCCCCTCTCCTTGTCCTATTCGGACTAGGGGGGCGCGGCCCTGCCCTGGCCGCCTCTCCTCTTCTCCACTAAGGCCCGCTATGGCCCATTAAGCCCCCGGGGGGTTTCGGTAACCCCTCGGTACTCCGGTAAAATCCCGATTTCACCCGGAACCCTTCCGACATCCAAATATAGGCTTCCAATATATCAATCTTCATGTCTCGACCATTTCGAGACTCCTCGTCATGTTCGTGATCACATCTGGGACTCTGAACAACCTTCGGTACATCAAAACTCATAAACTCATAATATAACCGTCATCAAAACTTTAAGCGTGCGGACCCTACGGGTTCGAGAACTATGTAGACATGACCGAGACACGTCTCCGGTCAATAACCAATAGCGGAACCTGGATGCTCATATTGGCTCCTAGATATTCTATGAAGATCTTTATCGGTCAAACCGCATAACAACATACGTTGTTCACTTTGTCATCGGTATGTTACTTGTCCGAGATTCGATCGTCGGTATCTCAATACCTAGTTCAATCTCATTACCGGCAAGTCTCTTTACTCGTTATGTAATGCATCATTCTGTAACTAACTCATTAGCTACATTGCTTGCAAGGATTATAGTTATGTGCATTACCGAGAGGGCCCAGAGATACCTCTCCGACAATCGGAGTGACAAAACCTAATCTCGAAATACGTCAACTCAACATGTACCTTTGGAGACACCTATAGAGCTCCTTTATAATCATCTAGTTACGTTGTGACGTTTGGTAGCACACAAAGTGTTCCTCCGGTAAATGGGAGTTGCATAATCTCATAGTTGTAGGAACATGTATAAGTCATGAAGAAAGCAATAGCAACATACTAAACGATCAAGTGCTAAGCTAATGGAATGGGTCAAGTCAATCACATCATTCTTATAATGATGTGATCCCGTTAATCAAATGACAACTCATGTCTATGGTTAGGAAACATAACCATCTTTGATTAATGAGCTAGTCAAGTAGATGCATACTAGTGACATTATGTTTGTCTATGTATTCACACATGTATTATGTTTCCGGTTAATACAATTCTAGCATGAATAATAAAAATTTATCATGATATAAGGAAATAAATAATAACTTTATTATTGCCTCTAGGGCATATTTCCTTCACAAATAATTCTACGTGAGAGGGCGACCAGGGAGGCGGGGCGCCGCTCGCCGTTCGCCAAGTCCGACGAGGCGGCGACCTGGGTCCGTGCAGGCCCCGGCCTCGCGGAGGCCTGGACCTCTCTCTATTCTTATCTGGAGTGCTCAAGATATCTCAGAAGATTCATGTTTCTATTCTTAATCTTTTCAAGTTATTTCGAGGTTGATATCTCGTTCAAGCCATTTAAATCAACCGGTGCAATCTCTCCGTAAGCTTCAATGGTGTTTCTTTTTAGTGGGCCCTAACCCACAGGTCTTTTCCCAGGATCTTACCTAACTCTTCTATTTATCACGAGCGATTCTCAAATTCATTTCCAAGTTTGACGTAAGAATGAATTTTCATCAGTCAAATGTCTTTCTCCAAGATCTTTCAAATTCTTTCATTGTTGGTTCAACCTTTCAAATTGTCATTCCGGAGTGCCTCAACAATTCATGGTGGTTCTCGTCATCATTCTCAGCATGTGAAGACCGAAGAAGAGGTTCTCTTAAATCTTGTCTGTTCTCTTGAAGATTCATGGTTCTAGCTTATGCCATCCTCTCATAATTGTTTTTTTTATTGTGAGAATTCTTTTCACCCATCCAGAGCAATTCAGGAGTCTCTTCAGTTTGATTCTCCGGAGCCCATCTTCTCAGAATTATTCATTCCAGCTTTCAGTTCTCGTTCTCCAAATCTTACCGGTGCATCGTTCAAGTTTACTCTAGTCAGCTAATGATCTCTTTGTTCTCTTGTATTTAAATCCCCTAAAGTATCTTCATTCGTTTTCTAATTATCCCCGGTGAATTGTACCTTTGCTACTTTCATTTTTCAATTCTTACGGTGGTTCGTTCAAGATTTCACTTCCTTCGTTATCATATCAATTCATTCGTTGTTTCCAAATCCTACCGGTGGTTCCATCAATACCTTCTCAAGTTTACGCTATATCTCTCTTAATCCTTTCTACGAGAATAAGTAGTATGCCAAATCCGTTGCTTGTCATCAACTTAAATTGGTGAAGGATATGCATAACATAATTCTTATTATTGTTTCATCCAAGTAATCTAGTTTCTTCTTTCCAGAGTAGTTCATCATGTCACATTTCTCGGTTCGAGATGCTTCATCTTTTCTTTTACCGGAGTTCTTCATGGAGGCTCAACATGGTGGTTCATCAAGGATTCTATTCATTCTTCAGTTGTTCTTCAAGATTTCTCTCGAAGTTAAGATCCGCCAAGCTATACTCTAAAATAAACATGGTGTTCAGCTCATGTTTTATTTTGAGGAGTTCAAGTATTCTTCTTCTTGCATTTCAAAGTGCTATTCTTTCTACCTTATCTTTTGAGATGGTGTTATGTCACTCTTGACAATTTCCTTCATGTTTCGCGATTCACATGTTGTCAAGAACGAGGTATTTTAAATCCATCAATCTCTTCGTTGGAGTTATCTTGGTATAGATTTCACCTAAAGCCTTCCCTAAGGAATGTTGCTATTTGTGGTGCTTATCAATGATCCAAGTTTTCTCCTATCCTCTCGGCGAAAGCAGTTTTCATCTCTTCGTTGATCCCAAGCAAGCAATTGTTTCAGTTAGTGGCCGGTTGTCACCTCAAATTTTGAGAAGTTTTCCATAAGCCCACTACAAGCTTATTCCTTTCGTTGTTGGTTTCCAACAACTCAGTTATAACCTTCTTGGAAGGGTGCTTTCCAAGCTTATTTGTGGCAGAAGTTGGCATTTTCTTCTCTATTCTGTTATTCCAATGACCTATCTTCTATTATTTCTTCCGGAGGCATTGTGATGTTGTGCTCTTCACCCATCACGTCGTTTTGTCAAGTTCATGTTATTTTCTTGCTTATCCAATTAACCGAAGTGTTGTGTCACCTCTTCAAGTTCTTTTCATCTTATCAAGTCTTGCATCTCTTTTCAACCGGAGTGATGTCCGAATTTGTTCTTCCTCGTTCCTTGTTTATCTCGTTTCAACCAGAGTGGTTCCAATTCCTTCTTGTCCATTGTACTCGTCATTCATCGCTTTGCATCCTTCAAGGTTCACATGGTGTTCCTTGCTTCTCTTTTCTACTGGAATGCTCTCAATTTCGTTCAACTCTATTGTGTTATTCTTTCAAGTTTTCAACCTCTCGTGGTTCATCGGTTTCACACATTGGTCGAAGAAGCAACTTAGTTTTACCTCTTCTCTTCCTCTTCCGTTTCTCTCCGGTGCCATACTAGATCTCAGGACGAGATCCTCTTGTAGTGGTGGAGTGTTGTAACGCCCCAAGACCGGAGCTTCAGATGCCTTCCATGTTTTCCGAGTTTCATCGTGTGATTTTGTTTTGTTCATGTATTCATCTCTGCATCACGTGCATTGCATCATGTCATCATGCCAGCATGTCATTTAATTTTTAATACCTCAACTAAATAAATTGCATAGATCTTTTGATCTATTTAAACCGAGGGAACTCACAGGGTGATTTCTCTTTATAACATATCCTTCCAATATTAGGGAACTAATATAAAATATTCCATTGATGTGGAATTATGTTTGACCCACTTGCAAAATATCCCATGCCGTTGTTATCTCAATTCTTGGTCTCCAACCTTGCCCATAATTTCTTTCATCATTTTCCGGAGCTCCACCAAAATTCTCAACATTTTTGGACACTTCAAAAACCAAGTCCTTGTTCAAACCATTTGAATTAAATTCAAATGACTTTGAATTTAATTCTTGCAATCTTGCCCACACCATTTTTTCTTGGAACAAGCGCATTTTTGCGAGTCCGAGAAAATTACCCCCATGCGTAAATGCTATCCCAAACACTTCCTTTCCTCTTCTTTTCCTCTTTGGTATTTTCTGTTTTGGAAAATAAAAGAGTAGAGGGAGAGAAGAAGCCCAGCAGCCTTGCAGCCCAGCAACCAGGCCGGCCCATTTGCATCTTGGCCCAGCCGCGCCCAGCTTAAGCCTTCTCCCGATCCCCCTGCTCGCTGCCTTCCCTCGCGCCGCCACCTTCGTCTCAATCCCCATCGCGTGCACGCATCGAGCCAGGGAGTGGAGCTCCCTGCACCCGGTCCCCTCGCCGGCTTGCCGCCTCCACCGCGATTCCTCCTCCGTCGCGCCGTTCCTACCTTCCCCTCGTCGCCTCCATCCCTTTCCCCCGTCGCCTCTACGCGCGAGCGCCGCGTGCCCACGCCTCCCGATTGATGTCGTCGCCGCGGGCATCGAGCTCGTCGCCCCGCCTCCAAGTTCTCTGGCGCCGTCGAACCATCTCCGCCTTCGCCTCCTGCCCGTGCTCCGCCGCCCTCGTCAGCGCCCACGCTCCTCTCGGTACCTTGCCTCGTCGCCCGCCTGCATGCTCGAAGACGCCCGAGGCTCATGCCCTCCTCCTTCAGCAGGTTCTCATGGCCCCCCTGCCATGGCCGTGTAGCCCAGCGAGGCCCCTCACCAGCGCTCGGCCTCCTCCCCGAGTTCCTGCTCCCTTCATCCACGGTGCCGCTGCCCCGCCCGAGCTCTCTGCTCGACCAGGAGCTCGTCAACTCCGGCGCATGCCCCAGCCTCCTCTGCTTCGCCTTCTCGCCGGAGATCGCGTCCCTGCTATCTTCCTCACCTCCTGCCTCTCCCTCGTCTGCAAGGGAGACGAGCGACCGAAGCCTCGCGCCAAGCTCCCCTGCATCGCGCGAGTCTCCGAGCCCCTGCCTCCTCGACCGCTTCAAGTCCCTGTCGCCGGCTTCCTGTCTTGCTTCTTTTGGACCAGCAAGAACATCGCCAAGGACCGTACGCGGACACATCGTCTCCAAGATTTTTCACCAAGTACCTCTACATGCGGATTCACCAAGTACCCTACGGATGCGCCAAGTTCGACTACATGGACGGTCAAGTACCTCTACCGACGACCCCGAACATCTACGGATCATGAACAACTACTTCATCTACGAAACGTGTACAACTACCGCCGTCGACATGTACCACTACTTCCACTATTGTCGCGAGAACGACTACTTCCCACGACGACCCGTGAACGACTACTTCCTTCGTACCGAACCCGAACCGCCCCGAAACGCACGCTTCAAAGGTATAACGACGAGACGACCGCCCGTGTATGTATGTGTGTTGTATGAGATGCTCGTGTTTGCACCGTGCCCGTTTGTCCTTGCAAGTTCCTCCTCGTTTGCCATGCCGTCGACCCGTGGGAACCCGGTAATCCAGGATCACCCCACCATCTTGCATGACTCGCTCACGTCACACTTCCTTTTGCACCGGTACCTCCATGAGTTATCGGGACCGGAATGTTGCCGTGGCACCATTTCTGTTTCACCGCCGTGGCACCTTTTTCCTTCCGCCATGGCGACAAATGCCTTGTATCATGCTCATGTTAACGTTTTCATAAAAATTGCATAAAACTTGCATATGTCATCCGCATCATGATATCAACATTTAAATGCTTAAAATTGATGTTTGCATTAAATACTAAATGACATGGGGACTTTCCGGAATTGTTGTTTGTTGTTGCGGCCTCGTTTAAACTTGCCTAAATAGGTAGTTTAATTATGCTTCACCCTTGCCATGTTTAATAACATTTAATATTGTTGTGTTCCTAAACGAGAGAGAACTAAATAATTCGATGTGGTATTTCGTCAATATGCAACTCATTGCATATTGAGCTCCACTTAATTTGTAGTATTGTTTGAGCACTTTGCCATGCCATGCCTCATTGAACCGGACATGCATCATACTTGTTTGTGCATCATGACATGTTTATGCTTGTGTGTTTACCATGTCGTTTGCTTCTTTCCGGTTTGCTTCTCTCGTTAGCTTCGGTTTCGTTCCGGAGTTGTGAGGATTCGTTCGACTACGTCCATTTGTCTTCTTCTTGGACTCGTTCTTCTTCCTTGCGGGATTTCAGGCAAGATGACATTTACCCTCGATATCACTTCTATCTTTGTTTGCTAGTTGCTTCGTTCTATCGCTATGATGTGCTGCCTATCCCTTGTTTACCATGCCTCCCAAGTTGCCATGTTAGCCTCTAACCTTTTCACCATTCCTAGCAAACCATTGCTTGGCTATGTTACCGCTTTGCTCAGCCCTCTTATAGCGTTGCTAGTTGCAGGTGAAGTTGAAGATTGCTCCATGATGGGCAGGATTATGTTGGGATATCACAATATCTCTTATTTAATTAATGCATCTATATACTTGGTAAAGGGTGGAAGGCTCGGCCTTATGCCTGGTGTTTTGTTCCACTCTTGCCGCCCTAGTTTCCATCATACCGGTGTTATGTTCCTTGATTTTGCGTTCCTTACATGGTTGGGTGATTTATGGGACCCCCTTGACAGTTCGCTTTGAATAAAACTCCTCCAGCAAGGCCCAACATTGGTTTTAACATTTGCCACCTAAGCCTTTTTCCCTTGGGCTCTGCAGACTCAAGGGTCATCTTTATTTTACCCCCCGGGCCAGTGCTCCTCCGAGTGTTGGTCCAAACTAGAGCACCGTGCGGGACCATTCCTTGGCAACTTGGATTACGTCGGTACCTGTACGCTTAGCTTATCCGGTGTGCCCTGAGAACGAGATATGTGCAGCTCCTATCAGGATTTGTCGGCACAGCGGGTGGTCTTGCTGGTCTTGTTTTACCATTGTTGAAATGTCTTGTAAACCGGGATTCCGAGTTTGATCGGGTCTTCCTGGGAGAAGGAATATCCTTCGTTGACCGTGAGAGCTTGTGATGGGCTAAGTTGGGACACCCCTGCAGGGTATAATATTTTGAAAGCCGTGCCCGCGGTTATGTGGCAGATGGGAATTTGTTAATGTCCGGTTGTAGATAACTTGACACCAGATCCGAATTAAAACGCATCAACCGCGTGTGTAGCCGTGATGGTCTCTTTTCGGCAGAGTCTGGGAAGTGAACACGGTTTTGGGTTATGTTTGATGTAAGTAGGAGTTCAGGATCACTTCTTGATCATTGCTAGCTACACGACCGTTCCGTTGCTTCTCTTCTCGCTCTTATTTGCGTATGTTAGCCACCATATTTGCTTAGTGCTTGCTGCAACTCCACCTCATTACCACTTCCTACCCATAAGCTTAAATAGTCTTGATCTCGTGGGTTTTGAGATTGCTGAGTCCTTGTGACTCACCAGATTCTACCAACAGTTGCAGGTGCCGATGATACCAGTACAGGCGATGCAACCGAGCTCAGATGGGAGCTCAACAAAGATCTTGGTCGTTGCTGTGTTTCGTTTCATGTTGATCAGTAGTGGATCCCAGTTGGGACGATCGGGGATCTAGCAGTTGGGTTATGTTCTTTTCTTTTGGCTTCGTCCGTAGTCGGACTATGTGTGTACTCTGATTGATGTATGAATTATATGTTCATTGTGTGAAGTGGCGATTGTAAGCCAACTCTTTATCCCATTCTTGTTCATTACATGGGATTGTGTGAAGATGACCCTTCTTGCGACAAAACCACCATGCGGTTATGCCTCTAAGTCGTGCTTCGACACGTGGGAGATATAGCCGCATCGTGGGTGTTACAAGTTGGTAATCAGAGCCATCCCCGACTTAGGAGCCCCCTGCTTATTTGTTTGCTGGCATTGTTGAGTCTAGAAAAAAATGTTTTGAGTCTTAGGATTATATATATCAAAGAGTAGGATTCTTTTTACTCCTCAGTCCCTTCGTCGCTCTGGTGAGGTATCCTGACGTAGATGTTTTGACTTTCCTCTCCTCAAATTTCACTAATTTTTTTTAGGATCACGCGGGTATCTTGGAATCGTTCTGATATTCTTACGACGAGAACATTGTTCTTGGTGCCTCCTGTCTATTATGTGGCATTGACCCGGGGAGTTGAGCTCCGAGGTGTTGTCGTCATAATTTTATCATTGCAGTTCTGGAATACCTGAGTTTTGCTGACATCGAAAATCTCTTTTATGCAGTTGTTGGTGAGATAACCTCGACGTCACCCAGTACTGGGGAGTTCGGGAGTATTGCCATAGCTCGTATAACGAATGCTTTTCGAAGGTTGAGGTACACAATTCCGAAGGTTTCTTGGTTATGTGTTGACGGATGGATACAGCTTGGATGTAGGTATTGTTAGTTTTGGGTGAGATATATATTGCTTCCCCTGTATCCCCAACACCATATTGCATAACCAGAAAGTTTCGGGAGTTTTATAGGTGGGAATTCAAGTAGCTCCTAGAATATCTTTTCGACAGATGCATGATATGCGATTGGGGTTCGACGTCTAGTGGTCCGCCTATCCACGGTCGTTTTTACAGTGGTCTCATTGTGTCTTAAAGAACCCTTGGCTATGCTGGTTCGGGGACACTTCGTATGTCATGTGCACTACCTTGTACATGATGGTGTTGTACAATCGAGCCCGTGTGGGCCCCACCACGAAAACTTCGGACGGAATCTCTATCATATGTTTGTTCCGTCTTATTCTGCAAGCCAAATCCTTTGTTTTGTTTTATTTGTGGTATTCGAGTTGCTTCGAAGTCAAGTGTTGATTCCACACCTTTCCTAAACGGTATTCTCATATTGCTATGTGAATACTAACCCTTCTTGATCATCGAGGTCGTCATGTTAATTCTTTCCCAACTGACGTGCTTCTCTTCAAGTGGATCCGATCATTTCAACATCCGCAAGATCAATTCTAAGTTTTCTCAATGGTATCCATTCCATCTGCCCCAAGTTGCCTTTGTTTTTTCCGCCCTCCCACCCTTTTCTTCAAGGACTTAGATTTCTTAATCATGTATCCTTTTATTTGTGAGAAGTCTCTTCATTCATTTCTTTCAATGTTCTTATCCGGTGATTTCCCATGAAGATGCTCAACAGTTTCAAGTTCATCATCCTTCGTTGTTGCTTCTTCTCCGGTGGATCCAATTCAAGCTTTCAGTGTTGATCATATCCCTTTCCTCATTTCAAATGTTTTCCCATGCCGGTGCACCTCTTAGTTGTTCACCTCTCTCTATTCTTATCCGGAGTGCTCAAGATATCTCAGAAGATTCATGTTTCTATTCTTAATCTTTTCAAGTTATTTAGAGGTTGATATCTCGTTCAAGCCATTTAAATCAACCGGTGCAATCTCTCCGTAAGCTTCAACGGTGTTTCTTTTTAGTGGGCCCTAACCCACAGGTCTTTTCCCAGGATCTTACCTGACTCTTCTATTTATCACGAGCGATTCTCAAATTCATTTCCAAGTTTGACGTAAGAATGAATTTTCATCAGTCAAATGTCTTTCTCCAAGATCTTTCAAATTCTTTCATTGTTGGTTCAACCTTTCAAATTGTCATTCCGGAGTGCCTCAACAATTCATGGTGGTTCTCGTCATCATTCTCAGCATGTGAAGACCGAAGAAGAGGTTCTCTTAAATCTTGTCTGTTCTCTTGAAGATTCATGGTTCTAGCTTATGACGTCCTCTCATAATTGTTTATTTTATTGTGAGAATTCTTTTCACCCATCCAGAGCAATTCAGGAGTCTCTTCAGTTTGATTCTCCGGAGCCCATCTTCTCAGAATTATTCATTCCAGCTTTCAGTTCTCGTTCTCCAAATCTTACCGGTGCATCGTTCAAGTTTACTCTAGTCAGCTCATGATCTCTTTGTTCTCTTGTATTTAAATCCCCTAAAGTATCTTCATTCGTTTTCTAATTATCCCCGGTGAATTGTACCTTTGCTACTTTCATTTTTCAATTCTTACGGTGGTTCGTTCAAGATTTCACTTCCTTCGTTATCATATCAATTCATTCGTTGTTTCCAAATCCTACCGGTGGTTCCATCAATACCTTCTCAAGTTTACGCTATATCTCTCTTAATCCTTTCTACGAGAATAAGTAGTATGCCAAATCCGTTGCTTGTCATCAACTTAAATTGGTGAAGGATATGCATAACATAATTCTTATTATTGTTTCATCCAAGTAATCTAGTTTCTTATTTCCAGAGTTGTTCATCATGTCACATTTCTCGGTTCGAGATGCTTCATCTTTTCTTTTACCGGAGTTCTTCATGGAGGCTCAACATGGTGGTTCATCAAGGATTCTTTTCATTCTTCAGTTGTTCTTCGAGATTTCTCTCGAAGTTAAGATCCGCCAAGCTATACTCTAAAATAAACATGGTGTTCAGCTCATGTTTTATTTTGAGGAGTTCAAGTATTCTTCTTCTTGCATTTCAAAGTGCTATTCTTTCTACCTTATCTTTTGAGATGGTGTTATGTCACTCTTGACAATTTCCTTCATGTTTCGCGATTCACATGTTGTCAAGAACGAGGTATTTTAAATCCATCAATCTCTTCGTTGGAGTTATCTTAGTATAGATTTCACCTAAAGCCTTCCCTAAGGAATGTTGCTATTTGTGGTGCTTATCAATGATCCAAGTTTTCTCCTATCCTCTCGGCGAAAGCAGTTTTCATCTCTTCGTTGATCCCAAGCAAGCAATTGTTTCAGTTAGTGGCCGGTTGTCACCTCAAATTTTGAGAAGTTTTCCATAAGCCCACTACAAGCTTATTCCTTTCGTTGTTGGTTTCCAACAACTCAGTTATAACCTTCTTGGAAGGGTGCTTTCCAAGCTTATTTGTGGCAGAAGTTGGCATTTTCTTCTCCATTCTATTATTCCAATGATCTATCTTCTATTATTTCTTCCGGAGGCATTGTGATGTTGTGCTCTTCACCCATCACGTCGTTTTGTCAAGTTCATGTTATTTTCTTGCTTATCCAATTAACCGAAGTGTTGTGTCACCTCTTCAAGTTCTTTTCATCTTATCAAGTCTTGCATCTCTTTTCAACCGGAGTGTTGTCCGAATTTGTTCTTCCTCGTTCCTTGTTTATCTCGTTTCAACCAGAGTGGTTCCAATTCCTTCTTGTCCATTGTACTCGTCATTCATCGCTTTGCATCCTCCAAGGTTCACATGGTGTTCCTTGCTTCTCTTTTCTACTGGAATGCTCTCAATTTCGTTCAACTCTATTGTGTTATTCTTTCAAGTTTTCAACCTCTCGTGGTTCATCGGTTTCACACATTGGTCGAAGAAGCAACTTAGTTTTACCTCTTCTCTTCCTCTTCCGTTTCTCTCCGGTGCCATTCTAGATCTCAGGACGAGATCCTCTTGTAGTGGTGGAGTGTTGTAACGCCCCAAGACCGGAGCTTCAGATGCCTTCCATGTTTTCCGAGTTTCATCGTGTGATTTTGTTTTGTTCATGCATTCATCTCTGCATCACGTGCATTGCATCATGTCATCATGCCAGCATGTCATTTAATTTTTAATACCTCAACTAAATAAATTGCATAGATCTTTTGATCTATTTAAACCGAGGGAACTCACAGGGTGATTTCTCTTTATAACATATCCTTCCAATATTAGGGAGCTAATATAAAATATTCCATTGATGTGGAATTATGTTTGACCCACTTGCAAAATATCCCATGCCGTTGTTATCTCAATTCTTGGTCTCCAACCTTGCCCATAATTTCTTTCATCATTTTCCGGAGCTCCACCAAAATTCTCAACATTTTTGGACACTTCAAAAACCAAGTCCTTGTTCAAACCATTTGAATTAAATTCAAATGACTTTGAATTTAATTCTTGCAATCTTGCCCACACCATTTTTTCTTGGAACAAGCGCATTTTTGCGAGTCCGAGAAAATTACCCCCATGCGTAAATGCTATCCCAAACACTTCCTTTCCTCTTCTTTTCCTCTTTGGTATTTTCTGTTTTGGAAAATAAAAGAGTAGAGGGAGAGAAGAAGCCCAGCAGCCTTGCAGCCCAGCAACCAGGCCGGCCCATTTGCATCTTGGCCCAGCCGCGCCCAGCTTAAGCCTTCTCCCGATCCCCCTGCTCGCTGCCTTCCCTCGCGCCGCCACCTTCGTCTCGATCCCCATCGCGTGCATGCATCGAGCCAGGGAGTGGAGCTCCCTGCACCCGGTCCCCTCGCCGGCTTGCCGCCTCCACCGCGATTCCTCCTCCGTCGCGCCGTCCCTACCTTCCCCTCGTCGCCTCCATCCCTTTCCCCCGTCGCCTCTACGCGCGAGCGCCGCGTGCCCACGCCTCCCGATTGATGTCGTCGCCGCGGGCATCGAGCTCGTCGCCCCGCCTCCAAGTTCTCTGGCGTCGTTGAACCATCTCCGCCTTCGCCTCCTGCCCGTGCTCCGCCGCCCTCGTCAGCGCCCACGCTCCTCTCGGTACCTTGCCTCGTCGCCCGCCTGCATGCTCGAAGATGCCCAAGGCTCATGCCCTCCTCCTTCAGCAGGTTCTCATGGCCCCCCTGCCATGGCCGTGTAGCCCAGCGAGGCCCCTCACCAGCGCTCGGCCTCCTCCCCGAGTTCCTGCTCCCTTCATCCACGGTGCCGCTGCCCCGCCCGAGCTCTCTGCTCGACCAGGAGCTCGTCAACTCCGGCGCGTGCCCCAGCCTCCTCTGCTTCGCCTTCTCGCCGGAGATCGCGTCCCTGCTATCTTCCTCACCTCCTGCCTCTCCCTCGTCTGCAAGGGAGACGAGCGACCGAAGCCTCGCGCCAAGCTCCCCTGCATCGCGCGAGTCTCCGAGCCCCTACCTCCTCGACCGCTTCAAGTCCCTGTCGCCGGCTTCCTGTCTTGCTTCTTTTGGACCAGCAAGAACATCGCCAAGGACCGTACGCGGACACATCGTCTCTAGGATTTTTCACCAAGTACCTCTACGTGCGGATTCACCAAGTACCCTTCGGATGCGCCAAGTTCGACTACATGGACGGTCAAGTACCTCTACCGACGACCCCTAACATCTACGGATCATGAACAACTACTTCATCTACGAAACGTGTACAACTACCGCCGTCGACATGTACCACTACTTCCACTACTGTTGCGAGAACGACTACTTCCCACGACGACCCGTGAACGACTACTTCCTTCGTACCGAACCCGAACCGCCCCGAAACGCACGCACGACGGCCGTCGGCCAGTTTTTTCCCGTGTCCACGTACAGCCCGTTCACGGGTCCGTGTAAGGGTCCGTGTACGCGGCGTGTGCCACGTACATGGTTTTGCCCAGTTTTCCATGGCGCGCGTCAACTTCCGTTCACGACGGCCGTCGGGCACTTTTTTCCCGTGTCCACGTACAGCCCGTTCACGGGTCCGTGTAAGGGTCCGTGTACGCGGCGTGTGCCACGTACGTGGTTTTGCCCAGTTTTCCATGGCGCGCGTCAACTTCCGTCCACGACGGCCGTCGGGCACTTTTTTCCCGTGTCCACGTACAGCCCGTTCACGGGTCCGTGTAAGGGTCCGTGTACGCGGCGTGTGCCACGTACGTGGTTTTGCCCAGTTTTCCATGGCGCGCGTCAACTTCCGTCCACGACGGCCGTCGGGCACTTTTTTCCCGTGTCCACGTACAGCCCGTTCACGGGTCCGTGTAAGGGTCCGTGTACGCGGCGTGTGCCACGTACGTGGTTTTGCCCAGTTTTCCATGGCGCGCGTCAACTTCCGTCCACGACGGCCGTCGGGCACTTTTTTCCCGTGTCGACGTACAGCCCGTTCACGGCTCCGTGTAAGGGTCCGTGTACGTGCCGTGTGCCACGTACGTGGTTTTGCCCAGTTTTCCATGGCGCGAGTCAACTTCCGTCCACGACGGCCGTCGGGCACTTTTTTCCCGTGTCCACGTACAGCCCGTTCACGGGGTCCGTGTAAGGGTCCGTGTACGCGGCGTGTGCCACGTACATGGTTTTGCCCAGTTTTCCATGGCGCGCGAAAGGTATAACGACGAGACGACCGCCCGTGTATGTATGTGTGTTGTATGAGATGCTCGTGTTTGCACCGTGCCCGTTTGTCCTTGCAAGTTCCTCCTCGTTTGCCATGCCGTCGACCCGTGGGAACCCGGTAATCCAGGATCACCCCACCATCTTGCATGACTCGCTCACGTCACACTTCCTTTTGCACCGGTACCTCCATGAGTTATCGGGACCGGAATGTTGCCGTGGCACCATTTCTGTTTCACTGCCGTGGCACCTTTTTCCTTCCGCCATGGCGACAAATGCCTTGTATCATGCTCATGTTAACGTTTTCATAAAAATTGCATAAAACTTGCATATGTCATCCGCATCATGATATCAACATTTAAATGCTTAAAATTGATGTTTGCATTAAATACTAAATGACATGGGGACTTTCCGGAATTGTTGTTTGTTGTTGCGGCCTCGTTTAAACTTGCCTAAATAGGTAGTTTAATTATGCTTCACCCTTGCCATGTTTAATAACATTTAATATTGTTGTGTTCCTAAACGAGAGAGAACTAAATAATTCGATGTGGTATTTCGTCAATATGCAACTCGCATATTGAGCTCCACTTAATTTGTAGTATTGTTTGAGCACTTTGCCATGCCATGCCTCATTGAACCAAACATGCATCATACTTGTTTGTGCATCATGACATATTTCGCTTGTGTTTTTACCATGTTGTTTGCTTCTTTCCGGTTTGCTTCTCTCGTTAGCTTCCATTTCGTTCCGGAGTTGTGAGGATTCGTTCAACTACGTCCGTTTGTCTTCTTCTTGGAATCGTTCTTCTTCCTTGCGGGATTTCAGGCAAGATGACCTTTACCCTCGATACCACTTCTATCTTTGCTTGCTAGTTGCTTCGTTCTATAGCTATGATGCGATGCCTATCCCTTGTTTACCATGCCTCTCAAGTTGCCATGTCAGCCTCTAACCTTTTCACCATTCCTAGCAAACCATTGCTTGGCTATGTTACCGCTTTGCTCAGCCCTCTTATAGCGTTGCTAGTTGCAGGTGAAGTTGAAGATTGCTCCATGATGGGCAGGATTATGTTGGGATATCACAATATCTCTTATTTAATTAATGCATCTATATACTTGGTAAAGGGTGGAAGGCTCGGCCTTATGCCTGGTGTTTTGTTCCACTCTTGACGCCCTAGTTTCCGTCATACCGGTGTTATGTTCCTTGATTTTGCGTTCCTTACACGGTTGGGTGATTTATGGGACCGCCTTGACAGTTCGCTTTGAATAAAACTCCTCCAGCAAGGCCCAACATTGGTTTTAACATTTGCCACCTAAGCCTTTTTCCCTTGGGTTCTGCAGACTCAAGGGTCATCTTTATTTTACCCCCCGGGCCAGTGCTCCTCCGAGTGTTGGTCCAAACTAGAGCACCGTGCGGGACCATTCCTTGGCAACTTGGATTACGTCGGTACCTGTACGCTTAGCTTATCCGGTGTGCCCTGAGAACGAGATATGTGCAGCTCCTATCGGGATTTGTCGGCACAGCGGGTGGTCTTGCTGGTCTTGTTTTACCATTGTCGAAATGTCTTGTAAACCGGGATTCCAAGTTTGATCGGGTCTTCCTGGGAGAAGGAATATCCTTCGTTGACCGTGAGAGCTTGTGATGGGCTAAGTTGGGACACCCCTGCAGGGTATAATCTTTCGAAAGTCATGCCCGCGGTTATGTGGCAGATGGGAATTTGTTAATGTCCGGTTGTAGATAACTTGACACCAGATCCGAATTAAAATGCATCAACCGCGTGTGTAGCCGTGATGGTCTCTTTTCGGCAGAGTCCGGAAAGTGAACACGGTTTTGGGTTATGTTTGACGTAAGTAGGAGTCCAGGATCACTTCTTGATCATTGCTAGTTGCACGACCGTTCCGTTGCTTCTCTTCTCGCTCTTATTTGCGTATGTTAGCCACCATATTTGCTTAGTGCTTGCTGCAACTCCACCTCATTACCACTTCCTACCCATAAGCTTAAATAATCTTGATCTCATGGGTTTTGAGATTGATGAGTCCTCGTGACTCACCAGATTCTACCAACAGTTGCAGGTGCCGATGATACCAGTGCAGGCGATGCAACCGAGCTCAGATGGGAGCTCAACGAAGATCTTGGTCGTTGCTATGTTTCGTTTCATGTTGATCAATAGTGGAGCCCAGTTGGGACGATCGGGGATCTAACAGTTGGGTTATCTTCTTTTCTTTTGGCTTCGTCCGTAGTCGGACTATGTGTGTACTCTGATTGATGTATGAATTATATGTTCATTGTGTGAAGTAGCGATTGTAAGCCAACTCTTTATCCCATTCTTGTTCATTACATGGGATTGTGTGAAGATGACCCTTCTTGCGACAAAACCACCATGCGGTTATGCCTCTAAGTCGTGCTTCGACACGTGGGTGATATAGCCGCATCGTGGGTGTTACAGGTTATGAGCAAGATTAAAAGATAGTTTTTAATAAATAGATCTGACAAAAATAGAAAATAAATAAATAAAACAAAATTTCAGCAGGGTATTTTTTGTATTAATATATGATAGAAAATAGACCCCGGGGGCATAGTTTTCACTAGAGGCTTCTCTCGAGAAAATAGCATACGATGGGTAGACAAATTACTATTGGGCAATTGACAGAAAAGCAAATAATTATGACGGTATCCAAGGCAATGATCATATATAGAGGCATCACGTCTGAGACAAGTATACCAAAACGATTCTGCATCTACTACTATTACTCCGCACATCGATAACTATCCAACATGCATCTAGTGTATTAAGTTCATGAAAGAACGGAGTAATGCCTTAAGCAAGATGGCATGATGTAGACAAGATAAACTCACAGATGAAATAAATCTCATCTTGTTACCCTTAATAGCAACGATACATGCGTGTCATGTCTCTTTCTATCACTGAGATTGAGCACCGCAAGATCGAACCCATCAGAAAGCACTTCTTCCCGTGGCAAGAAAAATCAATCTAGTTGGCCAAATCAAACCAATAAATCAGAGAAGAAGTACAAGGCTATAGTAATCATGCATAAAAGAGTTCAGAGAAAACTCAAATAATATTCATAGATAGATCTGATCATAAACTCACAATTCATCGGATCCCAACAAAGACACTACAAAAAGTCATTACATCAAATAGATCTCCAAGAACACCAAGAAGAACATCGTATTGAAGATCAAAAAGAGAGAAGAAGTCATCTAATTACTAACTATGGACACATAGGTCCGTGGTAAACTACTCATGCATCATCGGAGGGGCAGCAAGGATGATGAATAACCCCTCCGTGGTCGTTTCCCCCTCCGACAGAGTGCCAAAAAAGGCCTCTAGATTGGATCTCGTGGTTCTGAAACTTGCGGCGGTGAAAAAGTATTTCGTGGATTCCGTTGTAGGTTTTGGAACTTTAGAGTACTTATAGAGGCGGAGGTAGGTCAAAAGGAGGCTCGTGGGCCCCAGTACCCACCAGGGCGCGCCAGAGCCCCTGGCGCGCTCTCGTGCTTAGTGGGACACCCCTCCATCTTCTCGTGGCCTCCAGAAGCTTCCAGGGTCTCTTATTGCCAGAAAAAAATCTCCAAAAAGTTTCGTGACATTTGGACTTCGTTTGATACTGATATTCTGCAAAGTCGAAAAACAAGCAAAAAAACAGCAACTGACACTGGGCACTAAGTTAATAGGTTAGTCCCCAAAAATGATATAAAGTTACTTGTAAATGTATATAAAATATCCAAGATTGATAATGTAATAGCATGGAACAATAAAAAAATTATAGATACGTAGAAGACGTATCAACCGACAATACCGTCGCCGGCAGGGGGAAGGGCAAGGCTTGCCATCCAGGGCGTCCTTGACCGCGGCGGCCCTCCGCATGACGCAGGAGGAAGTGGAGCGGCTCCTCCGTGGGCGCCACGCGGCGGCCAGGTAGGGCTACCGCGCTCCCGCCGCCGCCGACGACAGCGGCGGCACGAACGACGATGGAGGTGCCGCCGGCCAGGCCGGCCACACATACAAGGTCACCTTTCGCTGCAAGCTAATTTAGTTGTGTTAACGCTTTAATTGAACAGTCGAAATATCGTCCATTTTATATAAATTATATCCGAACTTAAGCGAATCCCGTTAGGTTTGCACGAAATTAGTCCGGTTTGTTCAAAGTCACTTTGAAATGTATACAGACAAGTTTGGATGGCCGACTCCGTATCACTATCCGCGGATGCATACAGTGTTCAGGAGTCGGCGTTGGAGATGCCCTTATTTCCCTTGTCTTAATTGAATCCGTTGAAAATAACATTAGTACTTGGATGGGAAATCAAGCTCTTGCGTGGCTGTACGCGAGCAATAATTTTATTTCCTTTCTGGAGAATCTATAGGGGGATCGGCGCGTATGAACATGTTCTTGGGTTCCATTCGGAGAGCATTTTTTGACGGTAGCTGGTACAGAATAAATTGCTCGTAGTTGAATCACGTGGGGCACTCGTTGGATAGCGAGGTCAACATAAGCGGTTGGTCGAGATTGCAGTGGTAGAAACGTATTCCATCATTGTTTCATCACTTTGTGGAGATTGGTAGTGCAGAGACACCAACCGAACCATCCCCGAGACTCCGAGAACCCTCGCAAGTCTGTCAGATCCGGGATCTTCTTCCCTCCCCAAGTCCGCAAGGCCATCAACCAGACTGCTCTAGTCTGGTCCGGTCTGCCTCGTCTTTCTTTTGGTCACTTGAACCTTGAATGGAACATGCTCCTACGAGGACACGTTTGTTGGCGAGAGAAATATTGGTAGGAGTACCATGCAAGTTGGGTTTTGCAGCTCATTTTTGTTTCTTTTCGCGACAGTTTACCAGCTCCTTTTTCTGTGAAGAAATAAACCCGACGAATGATTTACACCGTACGTTGGGCTGCCCTGTCCGCACTCGCTTGAGAGTGAAATCTGAACGTTGACTTAGGCCAACTCCACCGCACGATCCCAAATGGACGTCCGGATTGGCTGGATTTTGTCCCTTTGAGGCGCCGATGGATACGCCCGTGTCCGGCTGTGTCCATTGGGTCGTACGTGCGCTCACCGCGCGGCCGCACCCCAAATCATGTCCGTGTCAGGAAAACAATAAAAAAAAGAAAACATAAAAAAATGACTAAAAAGGTAAATAAACGCAGTTTAATAAAAGATAAAACTTAGTTATGGGGGTTCCATGGCCACAAAACGGCCCAGTTTCATCACATTAATAATTAAACATCAAAAAGAAAAAAAAACGGTCGCCGCCGGCGCGCTCCTGCCCCTGCCCGTCGTTGCCGTCGCCGTGGCGCTCTTCACTGGCCGCCGGTGTCGTCGTCGTCGCTGACGAGGTCGACGTAGGCCGGGGGCGTCCACAGGTGGGCCGGCGGTGCGTGCGGTGCCTGGTAGACGGGGGCGGGCTGGACGGCGGGAGGTGCCTGCAACACTTCCTCCCGTGGCGACCCCTCCCGCTCCGGTGACTGCGGCGGAGTGGCGCGCCAGTCCACGCCACGTCGGCGGCCATCTCCGGAGCAGTGCAGGACTAGGCCCACCCCGTGCCCACCAGCTGCTGGAAGGCGGCCGCCGGCTCCTCCTCCATGGCGTCCTCCCTCCTCTCCTCCGTCAAGGCCGCCATCTGCAACTCCGGGAAGGCCACGTCGCCGGCGGCAGACAGTGCCATGGCCTCCTCCAAGCCGTCCCATTGCCGCTCGTCGTGCATGCGCATGGAGTCCTTCATGACACGCTGCACGAGACGGGCTTCCTCCTCCGCCGTCATGCGAGGAGGTGGTGGTGGCGATGGAGACGGCGACGGCGTGGGCGTGAGGCCGCGCACCACCCTACGCCCGCGCTCCTGGGGAGCAGCCGCTCGGTGCTCTGGGCGTGGCCGCCGTGGCCCCGTCGACGTGCCGGCGAAATAGGACGCCCGCCGCGCATCGTGCTCATCGCGGAACCAGGTGTCCCACAATGGCGAGTCGGGGGCGTGCCTGGGGTCGTAGTAGAGGTCGTCCGGGAGGAGGCGGCGGCGGCGCTCGATCTCCTGGCGGCGCGCACGGCCGGTCACCGGGACCGGCGGGATCGGCACGCGGTCGGCTGACAAATGTCAGTTGTTGGGGAGGTGGGCTTCGCTCCAGGGGATCGGCGTCCTCGTCTCTCAATAACGACGGCACACCTCAGCGCGGATGTAGTGTCGGTCGCGCTCGCCGGCGGACGCGGGGGCAATGAAGAACGCGGGCGGCGAGGGGGCCCGACGTGGTGGCGCTGGCGAGGCCGGCTCCTCCTTCTTCACCGAGCCGCGGCGACGCCCCGACGAGGAGCCAGCCTCGCAGTCGTGCTTGCATTTGCGGCCGTAGTTCCAGAGCCCCATGGCTGCGGGGTGGCTGGCCGGCGAGTTCTTGGCTAGGGTTTGGGGCCTGGGGCTGTCGGGTTTCGAGGAGGCCGCGGGGTGGCGTGGGGCAGTGTGGACGACGACCGGTCCACGTTTCCCACTTAAAGAAGGACGGCGACCCTTCCATGTGTGGATGACAGGTGGGGCCGCCCGCCCGTGCGCATTAATGTGGGCGGGAGGAAGGTAGGTGGCCGCCTGCCACGCGGCCCCGACGCGGACGAGGGCGCGTCCGTTTGGTGTCCGCCGCGACCCAAACCCAGCGCAAGTTTGCGCTCGAAATGGGTCGGCCCGGACACAAAACGGACAAAATGAGTCCGGGCCGTCGTGCGCTGGGCCGCCTCCTTTGTCCTTTTTACCCCAAACAGACCGGAACGAATAGAATAGGATCGCACGGTGGAGTTGGCCTTACTGCTGGACGGTGGGAACGTTACGGGCTTCCGCGCGGGCGAAGGTGTTTCCACCCATGCGATTGGATCCGACTCGTTCTGGTCTGGGTATATGCTTGCTTGCAGTATCATTTCTTCTTGATACTGTAACTACAGCGCAGAATGAAAACCAAGAGTCAGAAGACTTACCTGGACTCCTGCCCTCGTGCGAACTTATCTAGGGTTCCGTGCCTCTCGCCGGCACCGCTGCCGGTCCACCTCGTTTTCTGTGGTCCTTGGACCATGGAGACGCGATGGATCCCGGTCCTTGCTAGCGAAAGAGCTTTATTTTTATATATATTTTTGTGTTTTATTATGGTTTGTGGCATGCTTAAGAAGGTGAGGCGACGATGTCTTCTTAAAGATGTAATAAAGTCCTCTCCGTCCGGCCCCCGTTCAGCGTTGTCGGAAAGCATGTAGAGATTTGTCTCCGACAGATCTCGTGGGATCTGGTCGGCGTTTGTCTTCGGTGGATCCAACTGGATCCGGTCTTCATTCGTCTACGTCTGTGTGTCTGCAGGTTGGATCCTTTCGATCTACTCTTCTTTTCATCCACGACGGTTGTTGTTCTTGTGTGTTGGTCCTATGAGACCTTAGCACGACGACTTCTCCACCACCTACTACAACAATGTTTGTCCGACTCCGACGAGGAAGGGGTGATGACAACGACGCGCCTTTGGCGTCTGCAGTGTTTGTAGTCGTCGCTAACTGGTCTAGCAATCTGAATGTAAAATTTACTTCTAATGTTCTTTGTACAACATTGGCAACTAATGAAGAGATCAAAAGTTTTCTTTAAAAAGAACTACAGCGCATACAGACAGCACCATCACTATCCAGGCGGGGGATCGTACGACTACTACTGGCGTGCCGACTCGCTCGCACGATCACACCTCATCATTGCCCTGGACGCGACGAAAAGAAAGAGAGACGTGGTCCCTCCAGCATGACCGGACCGCGCATCAGCACGGAGAGAGAGCCCCTAGCTGTTCGACCAGACTCTCACTTGCAGTTCCTGTACCGCATGGCACCACGCGGTGCGCATGTGGTCCTGCTTGGGTCCAGAGCCACTCGTGAGCAGATGCGGATTAGGATTAGCACGGCCCGGTCACCACCACGCCCCCATGTCCATATGTTCCAACCACCGCTTCTGTAGTCCTGACGTGCATGGTTACCACCCTCTAATGCTCCAATTGACACGGGTAATATTATACAATAGCTCCCCTCAGCAAAAAAAAAGATTACACAACTTACTCCTGGTGTTTTGCTATATCGGGAGATCACGATTAACAAAGACGAAGAAACAACAACTCGTCCAGTAAATAAAGGGCGCAAAACAACGACAACAAAGATTATACAACAGCTTAGCTGCTGGTGTTTTGCTATATCCGGAGAATATGATTTTCATCAAAGAAAAAATAGTACTCCCTCGTCCGGAAATACTTGTCATCAAAATGAATAAAAGAGGATGTATCTAGATGTATTTTAGTTCTAGATACATCCTTTTTTGTCCATTTTGATGACAAGTATTATTGGACGGAGGGAGTAACTCACAAGTAAATAAAGAGCGCAAAGCAACGATTGAGACTCAAAATGTTATCTTTATTACACACCCACACAGGTAATACTCTTATCATCATCATGATCCGGAACACTTGAGGGCTATAACGAAAATTCTGCTTCATTGAGTTCAAGTCCTAGGAATTAGTACCATACAACAACTGAAACTTTCTGGTGCTGCTTACACCTGGATCAGCCTCGTGCTGAGCTGGAACAAATTTGCAGCTCAGCATTACAATGTCGGAAAATTGTGAATAGCCGGTAATACCAGCTACTGGAAAACTTGGAAATTTGTTGTTTGACTTTGATATTTTGCTATTTGTACAGGATCACTGAGAGGCTGTATAAATAGGCTCTGGGCGAAAAATGAGGACTGGCTTCCTGTCACTAAATAGGCGGCCTATTGATTTTACAAACAACACATTGCTACTATAACATATCAGTTGCCAAACCCAAACGGCGATTTTGTCCTGCTGCCATCTTCGCCATACTGTTCGTTCCATTTTCTTAATTCATTCATACTTGTTGCGTTATAAGAAACAGACGGGCTTACCTGCATAGGCAATACCAATGTAAGAGTAGTAGTGGGAAACATAAAACTTGGTAATTTTAGGAAAAAATGATGAGCCCACATACCTTGGCTTTTGCCTGTATAAAATCATCCAATACAAGGGGTCTTAAGTGAGTGCTGTTGCTACTCACACGTCCCTACAGAAGACAGTAAACATGCGAGGAATTAAGAGACGCACACAAGTTTTGATGATTATGAACATGTTCACATCATGCCGACAGTTAAAAGGGCATAGCTACCTTCTTTTCTTCTTCTAAAAGTTCCTGAACTGGCCTGTATGCTGAAGCTATGCATAGGTTCTGCACATCAAATATTTAAATGATTGCACACAAAAAAAGAACAAAAGCGGATCACTTTCATTCAACTACAGGGAAGAAGGTAATGAATGCTCTTGTTTAATACCTTCAGGTCACTTCCTGAATAACCTTCTGTCGCATTAGCAAGTTCATCAAATTTAAAATCAGATTCTAAGTTTTCTGTAGCCAGTAAAATCTTGAGAATTTTCTTTCGGTTTTCCACATCTGGAAGGCCAACATATATCCTATACAGAATGAAACAGGTGAACACATTGCTAGATCACCATAGCTTGAATGAAAGCAAAGAGCACAAGCGCGTACCGTCTAGGTAAACGCCGTATAACAGCATCGTCTAAATCAAATGGACGATTCGTAGCACCAAGAATAAGGATCCGTTGGTTCTCTTTGGACCTTAGACCATCCCAAGCTGCCATAAATTCATTCCGCATCTTCCTTGTTGCTTCATGCTCAAGTGCACCCCCTCTGGCGCCAAGTAAGCTGTCAACCTGTCATATCAGATGAAATTGCATCATACCAAGAGATTGTTCATAACCAAGGCAATGTAAGCATTTTCCTATTGAAATGAACATACCTCGTCTACAAATATGATGACAGGAGCTAGTCGGCTAGCAAAAGAGAAAAGGGCCTTCGTCAACTTCTCAGCATCTCCAAACCACTGTAAAAGAAAATAGAGCAGTGAGATTTTTGCTGAGAAATAAGCTTGTAGCTGTATGGGTGCAGGTGGATGATCCCATCTTCCAAGGAATCATACAAATCTTTTGTTTGTTCACTGTTGCAAGGACATAGAAGGTCCAAGTATCACAATTTAGCACCTTATGGGAACAGAACAAAAGAACATTATCATGAGTTCCATTCCATCCACCTATCATGAAATTATTCGTATCATACATTCAATCAAACACAAGGATGTTCTTTCATCCTGCATCATCGGCTCATCGCATGCTCCAAACACAGTATAAAGTGAACTAATGGTGTGAACACTTCAGCATGGTCCAGATTCACAAACAGAAACTTCATGCACTTGATGACCCATCAAATCAGTAGGTTCCCTCATTCATGTAAGAGAACATGGAACTTCTCAACAAGCAGTACAAAAGAAATACCTCAGCCAGTCAAGATAGTTTACAAGAAAAACTAACCAGATAAGTGTGTTTTCAATTATTGTCCGTCTACCAGGATTTCACATGCAGTTCAGGCGAGCTCTGGTTGGGGACAGATGGGTCGCATGGCTTAGTTTAGTTCGAAGTTTGATGGAGGTCACCTTATCTAACGAGCCTGATTCTTTCCGATGGATATTAGCTTCTTCGGGTGTGTTCTCTGTTAAATCAATGTACACGGACTTGATTAACACTAGACCTGTTATCCGGTCCCCACATATCTGGAAACCAAAATCCCTTTAAAGATTAAGATTTTCATGTGTTTGTGCATAAGGGTATGATTCTCACCAAGGACAAGTTGGCTAAGCGTAGATAGCAAGGTAGTAAACAATGTTGTTTTTGTAACCAAGAGGAAACAATTCATCGTCTTTTCTAGCCTGCCCACTCGCAAAACTTTTCTGGCATACTATCCATGTGTCTTTTAATGTTCCTCCGCCAACTAGCATATCAAATCTATTTGGTAACTGCCTAGGTGGGGTGGAGCCCAATACTGCAACGCGAATTTGTGTGGGAGTTTGTGCATTACTTTGGGCTATTTGGAACTGTCGAAATGATTTTGTGTTTAACAGAACAAAGATTTAAAAAAATTGCAGGTTATCTACAGAGCGTATGGATTACGTGGTCATTACTTCACCATGCGGACGCGAGGGAACTTATGCATGTGGGTGCAACCCTTGGGAGACGGTAGCACAGGATATGTACAACTGGTCTGGATGGTGATCCAATACTATGATATGTGTGTAGGCATTTTATCCTATTTTGGCCCGTTATGGCTTTTTGGACTTGTAATTCCCTTTTTGCATTTGTGGGAGATTGTTAATCGGAACTTCTTAGTAAATGGCTTTGTGCCTAACAATATGAATTTCAATTCTGAACTGTGCCTGCTTTTAAACGAAGGTAAAGGTCCAATATGGTAACTTTCATGAAGGTTAGCCCCAAATACCCGTCAAAAAACATGGTTAGCCAGAAAATATATGCCCAGATAGAAAGAAAGAAAATTCATACTGGAATTTGTTCAAACTTTATGTTAGGTGTTTGTAGTTTCCACTAACATGTACTCCCTCTGTCCGGAAATACTTGTCATCAAAATAAATAAAAGGGGATGTATTTAGATGTATTTTAGTTCTAGATACATTCCTTTTTGTCCATTTTGATGACAAGTACTCCCTCCGTCCCAAAGTTCTTGTCTTACATTTGTCTAAATACGGATGTATCAAGTCACGTTTTAGTATTAGATACATCCGTATCTAGACAAATCTAAGACAAGAATTTTGGGACGGAGGGAGTAACACACATTATCTCTAAGAAGATCTTTCCTGCAATAAAAATATATAAGCAAGTCAATCAAATTACCTTTGATGTCAATGTAGAACCGGTTATGCTGATAAAATTTGCCCCAGCTTCAGTCGCGAGTGCCTTTGCCAAGAGTGTTTTTCCTGTGCCAGGAGGGCCAAAAAGCAAAACACCTTTGCAGGGCTGAAAAAGGTCCAGGTATATAGAAGTCATAAGATAAATTCAGCTAAGCTCATTCAAGTATTAAAATTTCTAATATGACGAATATGAAAAGCTACAGCTATGGGCACCCGCTCCCGCTCCTCTCCTAGCCTAGCCCTCCCACCTCCAGCCCCGCCGCCGCCGACCCCCGTCGGTAGCCCTCCCCACCCCCTAGCCCCTCCCCCCGACGCCCATGGCCTCCCCCAGTGGCAGCTCCGGCGACCTCGACCTCGGCTCCGACGGCTCGCGCCGCTGGATGGACTCTAACGGCGGCTCCTCCGTGAGGTCCTACTGCGAGGTCGCCCGGGCGCCCACGCCTGCCCCGGGCCCCGCCCTCGCCGTCTCCCCTCCCCCGGCTGCGGCCGGCCCCGCCGCGCGCCCCCGCGCGCTCTTGCCGCCACCCGCCTTGGGCCCCGCAGCAAGGTTCACCGCACCCACGGAGGTCCGGTGGTCGACGCGGATGGCTTCAAGGCGCCCCGCCGCAGGAACCGGCGCCGGGCCGCGCGCCGCGAGGCCTCCCCTTCGGCCCAGCGGCGCCACCGCCGCAGCCCTTCCCCGGAGGAGGCCGCTGGCCTCTGCTTCCGCTGCCTGGACCCCGGCCACCCCGTGTGCGAGTGCACCAACGACATCCGCTGTCGCCGCTGCCTCTACTCCGGGCACGGTTCGCGGGCCTGCTGGAAGTATCAGCGTGGCGTCCTTCACGCCCCCTCCCCCACCGTCGTCGCCGCCGCTGCGCTGAACACAGTCGCCCGCGAGACGCCACGCCCCCGCATCGCCGCCTCGCCCGCAGCGCCCCCCCCCCCCCCCAGCCCTCGCCGCCCCCGGCCGTTGACCCGATGCGCGTCATCATACCGCGCTCTGTGGAGATGGAGGAGGCCGAATTGGTGCTGCGCTGTGGGATGGTCGTCTCCATCACCGGAGATAGACCCGCGGTCGCCGCCAGCGACATCGAGAGCGTCATGTACGCATCCTTCGACCTCCTCCCCAACGACTTCACCATCCACGCGCATCGCCCCGAGGATTTCCTCCTCATCTTCGCCACCAGAGAGCTCATGGACCGCCTCGCCGGCGACCACTTCATCAACGGCCCCGGGTTCACCCTTGCGCTCCGTCTGTGGAACAAGCTTGCTCATGCACAGCTCGGCTCCCTGGAGTGCAGTGTTGAGCTCGAGCTCCGCGGCATTCCGGCGCAGGCATGGCATCCGTCCACCGCCGAGCATCTCCTCGGCACCAGCTGCTGGATTGAGCGACTCCACCCGAGCACGCGCTCTCGTGTTGACCTCGCCACCTTCCGCCTCACCGCGCGCACGCGCGACCCTGCGAGCATCCGCCAGGCGGCCGTCCTGGAGATTGTCGAGCCCGTCCCCTCCCGCAACCGCGCCCGCGACCGCACCCTCTCGCCGGCCATGCGCACCCTCATCTACCCTGTCTCCATCATGCTCACCTCGGCCACACCCCGCCGGCCGGCGCAGCCTCCCGCCCGCAACGGCCCTGGCCCAAGCGATGACAGCGCACCGGACGACAACGATGGAAAAGTCGGTCGCGAGCATGCCGCGGGACGCCACCGCCGCCGCCGCCGTGGGCGCAAGCGCCGGCGCTCCACCACCCCTGACGGTTGTGCGGACGGCATGGCTGTCGACTCCGCGACATGTCGCGTGTCCAGCCGCCGTGGCCGTGCCGATGGCGTCGCCGTCGACGCCGGGTGGTGCCAACCTCGCAGTCGTACGGCCGATGCCAGGCGCACACGCATGATGGACCCCTGGCCTGCTGCTGGGGGGCCCTCGGGCTCTCGTCACTTTTCCAAAAGGGGAAAGAGTCGGGGAAAGAAAAGGCTGGTGGCCTGCGACAAAGATGGACCCCCTACGCCACCATCGTCCTCCCGCCCTGAAACTCGCACCCCACCACCCACCAGCTCGACAGCTGGGTGACGGCCTTTGGCTCTGCCCTCCCCCAACCCTGCCCCAACCAGCCTGCCCGCGTCGCCTCCCCCACTTGGGGCGGGCCACACGATGACGGCGCCGGATGAGGCATGCCACAACATGCATGGGGATCAGGATAGCCATGTGGGTGGCCAATCGCTGGCCAGCATGGTGCCGGACTCCCAGCCTTTGACACCTGCAGCTGATCCGCTATCGGGGCAAAGCAGCACTCTGCTGCTGTCCCCCCTAGCGCTGCTGCGCCCAATGCTGACCGGTCCACGGACCGAATCCCCGCCCTGGCGACCCACGCGCCGACAGCTGGACCGGTGCTAGAGCAACGGGAGGATCCCGCGGGGGCCCCACCATGCATGGACGCGCCAACCACGACCCGGTCTGCTGCCGAGACGCCACACCCGCCCGAGGCCCTGCATGAGGCCCATCATGGCGCCGAACCAGCGGAGGCCCATCATGGGGACGTGCAGGCGGCGGCCCAACATGGAGGCATGCATACGACGCATTCTGTCGAGCCCAACGCCACGTCGTCGTGCCCGACCGCACGCTTCGCTCCCCCCCCCAATCACCCTTCGTCGATCCCGCCCACGCGCGTCGGCGCCCGCCTCCTGGACTTTGGGAGATTTCCTCGCCGCCGCCACCAAGCAGATCGATGCCGCCCTCCCACCCCCGGCAGACGCCCACGACGCGTACCTCCCAACTTCACCCCATGGCGTGGACGCTCGGCTGCCTCCCCGTCTTGCAAATCTGCAGCCCCTCCAACAGCTGAACGGCGCTCGCAGATCCACATCCTGCGCACCCCTGGGCATCGTCGGGGTCGATCAGAGGATCACTTCGGTTGAGATGAAGGCGTATGAAGGCCTCTTCGCCACGCCCATCCCTCTGCCCTTCCTCTCGGCCATTGTCGCGCTGGTTGATCGCGAGCTACCCGCGGATCCCACGGTTGCGCCGATCACCACGGTGGTCGCTGGCAGCCTGATAGAGGCATGACCGCGCCCCCGCGCCCCTCTGTCGACCTCTTCTCCATGGATCATGAGCCCAAGATTCTGATCTGGAATGTGCGCGGCCTCAACGCGCGCGCTTGCCGCACCGCCGTTTGCTCACTTGTTGTAACCGCTAATGTGTCTATCCTTTGCCTCCAAGAAACAAAGATGGCTTTGGTTTGCTCGTCGACTGTCCCCGAAGCACTTGGCTCGGAATTCGACGACTATGTTTACCTCCCCGCGGCCGGCACCCGTGGCGGCATCTTGCTTGCCTGGAAAAGCAGGGAGGTGGCCATCTCGGACCCTGAGTTCACGTCACACACGTTGACGGCCAAGGTGTCCACCCCCTCCGGCGCACGCACGCCGTGGTGGATTTCCATGGTTTATGGGCCGCAGCTAGACGCCGACAAGATCGCCTTCTTACAGGAGCTACGCGACGTCCGGGCGGCTTGCAACGGCCCCTGGATGCTTTGCGGCGACTTCAACCTTATTTACCGCGACGAAGACAAGAGCAATGGCAACCTCAATCGCCGCATGATGGGTCGCTTCCGGCGTGCAATCAACGACCTTGCGCTCAAAGAGGTCTACCTCAACGGCCGGCGCTACACGTGGTCCAACGAGCAATCACCCCCTACCCTGGTGCACCTCGACCGCGTCCTTTGTACCCCCGATTGGGAGGAACTGCATGGGGAGTGCCATCTCCGATGCCTAGCTTCCGTTGTTTCCGATGACAGCCCCTTGCTGCTCGATTGCAAACCGGTGCCGCCAGGTCATCGTCGATTCCACTTTGAGGAATTCTGGACACGTTTGGATGGATTCCACGATATTGTGGCGGGCGCCTGGCACTCCACCCACTGCGACGACCCCTTCCGGCGGCTCATGCAGCGCATGCAAATCACCGCGCGCAAGCTTACTAGCTGGAGCATGCGAACTGTGGGCAACGTTCGCCTCAAGCTTGCTATCTCCAGGGAGCTCCTTCTCAGGCTGGACACGGCGCAGGAGAGCCGAACCCTGTCCCCGCACGAAGACTGGCTCCGACGGCAGATCAAGGCCTCCTACCTCGGCCTTGCGTCTCTCGAGCGCACCATCGCCCGACAGCGCGCCCGCATCGCAACTCTAAAGGACAGCGCCGCCAGCACATCATTCTTCCACCGGCAATGCACGTATCGTCGGCAGAAGAATCGGATTCATAGCCTCACTGTGGACGGCGTCCCGATCTCCGCCCCCTGCGACATGGCGGCCGCGGCCTACGCGCACTTTGATGCCTTGCTCGGCCACGAGGCGCCCCGCGATTGCAGCCTCGACCTCTCCGAGCTGATCACGCCCACCAACCTCGACGACCTCGACGCCCCCTTTGACGCCGAGGAAATTTGGAACGCGGTGAAGCGGCTCCCCGCTCGAAAGGCTCCTGGCCCGGACGGCTACACCGCCGAGTTCCTGCATGCGTGCTTGCCCATTGTTCGGCAAGACTTCGTCGACGTTTTCCAGCACCTGTACGAGCTGCGCGGCCGAGGCTTTTGCTCCCTCAACCAGGCCCTGCTCACCCTGCTCCCGAAGCGCGCGGACGCACGCGGCCTTGGCGACTTCAGGCCTATAAGCCTAATTCACCTCGTCACCAAAATCTTCGCCAAGGTCCTCTCGCTTCGACTCGCGCCGAAGCTCTGCAGCCTCGTCAGCACTTGCCAGAACACCTTCATCCCCTGGCGCAGCTTGCACAACAACTTCATCCTCGTGCGCCAGTCCGCGCGCCTCCTGCACCAGCTCGGGGCCCCTCGCGCCCTTCTGAAGCTGGACCTGGCTCGTGCCTTCAACACCATCAGCTGGCCGTTCTTGTTCGAGGTCCTCCAGCAGTACGGCTTCGGCTACCGCTTCCTGGAATGGCTCGCCATCTTGCTCTCCTCGGCCAGCACGAAGGTGCTCATCAACGGAGACCCGGGCCCCACCATTTGGCACCGGTGTGGCCTTTGCCAGGGCGACCCCGTGTCCCCGCAGCTATTCGTCCTCGCCGTCGACACGCTCGGTTGCCTTCTACGCCGTGCCACGGAGCTGGGCGTCCTGCAGCGGCTGCACCCCCGGCGCCCGGTCCCCTCGGTCTCCCTCTACGCCGACGACGTGATCCTATTCTACCACCCCACCATTGGCGACATCACTGCCGTCAAGAGCATCCTGCTGCTCTTCGGCAGAGCTTCAGGCCTCCTCATCAACTACACCAAAAGCTCTGCCACCTTGATCCGATGCACCGCTGACGATGTCGCGGCCGCTGTCAACCTGTTGGGCTGCCCCCTCGCCGAGTTCCCGATCACGTACCTGGGCATCCCACTGACTCTACATCGCCCGACGGCCACACAACTGCAACCCGTCGTCGACAAAACGGCCGGCATGCTACCCGCCTGGAAGGTGCATCTCATGAACAAAGCCGGCCGCCTTGCGTTCGTCAAGGCCATCCTCAGCGCAATCCCGATCCACCAGCTCCTCGCCCTCGCGCCACCCAAGAAGACCATCCGCGCACTCAAGAAAATTCAGCGCGGCTTCCTGTGGGCTGGACGCGCGGAGGCAAACGGAGGCCACTGCCATGTCAACTGGTAACGTGTCGCTGGGCCACTCTCGCTCGGTGGCCTCGGCGTGCGCGACCTCGGCCGGACCAGCCTCGCGCTCCGCACCCGCTAGTTGTGGTTCAGTCGCACGGACAGCACCAGAGCATGGGCAGGCCTCGACCTGCAGTTCACCGCCGAGGAGCGCACATTCTTCTTCGCTTGTACCACCATGCAAATCGGGAACGGCACGGAGGCACTCTTCTGGGAAGATCGCTGGATTGACGGGCGCTCTGCTTGCGAGATCGCGCCACTCCTTTACGCTTGCATCCCCAAGCGCCGCCGCAAGCTCAGGACCATCGCCGATGGACTCCAGGCCAACCAGTGGGCACGGGACATACACGGCACGATCGGCATACACGAGATTGGGCAATACTTACGGCTCTAGCAGGCTATCAGCGCCACGACCCTCTCCGCCGAGCCAGACCGCCTCACCTGGAAGTGGAACACAAGCGGCGTCTACTCCGCCAAATCAGCCTACCTCGCCACATTCAATGGTTCCATGGGCTGCGATGCATGGAAGCTCACCTGGAAGAATTGGGCACCCCCACGCGTCCGCTTCTTCCACTGGCTCGCCTGCCTGGACCGATGTTGGACTGCCGACCGCCTCGCCCGCCGCGGCCTGCAGCACCCCGCACGTTGCCTCCTCTGCGACCAGGCCCCCGAGACCATGCACCATCTCACCCTCGCCTGCCCCTTCACCAGGCAGATATGGCATGAGGTTCTGCACTGGCTCAAACTTCCCTGCGCCCCGCCCGACAGAGAGATCTCCCTCAACGACTGGTGGCGCACGGCGCGACATGTCACCCCAATGCCCATGCGCAAGGGCCTCGCCTCCGCGACCCTCCTCGTCCCATGGATGATATGGAAGCACCGCAACGACTGCGTCTTCAACAGAGGCCAGCCCTCGACGACCGACCTGCTCACGAAGATCAAAAGACGAGGCCATCCTCTGGGCCAGAGCCGGCGCCCTCGGGCTTCGTGCCATCTTGCCTCAAACCTGGGACGTGCACTGATATGCCCCCAGCCCCTGTAATTCCCTCCTAGGAGGATTGTAACTGAAACTCTCTTTCTTTCCAAAGCAATGAAATGCAAGCTCTTCTTGTGTTTTCTCGAAGAAAAAAAGCTACAGCTACTGATACATGCAAATTCTTAACGGTTCAGTGAACTGAACTTAAAATATGTTTTTCTTTTTTCCGAACCATACAGGAGAACTGCATGCTATCTATTAGGAGAAGAAAATCACGAGGGGAAAGAACCCCAAAAGTACAAACATAGACACGACCTGGGAGAGTAACGAGCCAGCGCCCCCCACACACACTACTGACCGAAAACTACACAAGCTACAGGGGGGAGCAAGGACCAAAAAAAAATCAATGAATGTGCCTAAGAACAGTAAGAATACTAGTGATGGTTTCAATTGCAGAATCTGAACATTTGGTTTAAATATTAAACTTCAAAAGTTAATTGTAAATCAATCATTCTCGTGAAATTAAATATGTTTTCATGATCAATTACACACTCAACAGAAACTAGCATAAGCACTATCCCTAAACACAAACTAGCATAATAAGCATACATAAGCAGAAACAGAAACTAGCATTTAGCATATTAACATTTAAGTGATTAACAATAGACCCAATTTTTCCTAAATGATACTCCCTCCGTCCGGAAATACTTGTCATCAAAATGAATAAAAGGGGATGTATCTAGATGTATTTTAGTTCTAGATACATCCCTTTTTATCAATTTTGATGACAACTATTTTCGGACGGAGGGAGTATGAGCCTACAGATGTATGCAACCAGGTAAACCAACACCTGAGTTTGGCGGATTTAACATTTAAGAGATCGATAATATATTCAATTTTCTGGCTGGGTCAACTAAAAGGATATGAACCAATAGATGTGCACAGCCAGACAAACTTTGTTTACACTTGTTAGTTATACTGATACTTATTTAATACATGGTATGAAACAGATGCTTCAAAGAGGATCGAAATAGTTTAGGATAGTTCCGCAACCTCATTTTTCTCTACTAGACTAACAGTCGGAAAAGATTTGTTCAGTAACGTCTACATCCACATCATATGATCACTAACTACAGATGATGACATTTAAAAATTAACTCAAGTAAGAAATAAGATAATTATATTCTGCAGTAAGTTAGTGCCCACCTTGATTTTTACAATATTAAGCAGATATATCTATATTCTGCAAGAAGTCATTGCCAACCTTGATTTTTACAATATTAAGTAACTCACTGGCCAGAAGACAGTAATGATCTAAATGCAACATAGGTCCCATAGCATGCCGACAAAAAAGGTGATGTGGTGGTCTAGCAGGGAAGAAAGTTGTACCCTTAATAAATTGCCATGAGAAAAAAGCTCTGGTCTCCTCATTGGAAGAGCAACGAGCTCATCCAGTGTCCTCTTGACATCCTCAAGCGCGCCAATATCATCGAATTTCACTCCAATTTCATCAGGGGGTACAACAGAAGATATGAAATTGCGTTCGTACTCATCTTTCGCCAAATTCTGTAGATAGGAAACTTATGAGTTTGGATAGGCATATAGGAACAGCAGCTAGAGGCTACGGTTGCAGTAGCAGAAAAGAAAGGTGAGGAAGCTAACTAAGCTAGCAAAATACCTTGAGATTTTGAGAAAGATTCTTAGATTTAGTAACCTGTTCCTTCAGCCTCTCAATGGCTAAATCAAGACTTCACAAAATTGCAAACAATAGTAAAATGCCAGAAAAAATAAATCGATCAAATACACAATTACGCTATTGTGGTTCAAATTGAAGTTGAGTACCTCTCACGTGGAATGGTTAATCTGTCACCCTCAATAGAGGGAAGAACTGTTGATGACAGATAATGACTTCTAGCCCATCCAATAACTTTCGCTGCTTCTGCAATGTGCAATACACTCATTGAGTACTCATCTTACCTCACCTCCACCTTAGAACTGGTGAAGGAAATTTATTCCCATCGAGTAGTGGAAGAACAAACAAGATCAAATTTAGTATTCATAGCCCATCAAAAGAGTCTGTTAATCTACTTTTCCCTTTCAACTGAAGTTCCAGCACAGAAATCAATTCAAAAGGACAAGATGTTCCCACCTGTACCCAGCCAACTACAGCCAGTTACTAGAAATTGCAATCTAGCCTTCCAAAGAAAACAAATTATCTGGTTTACCTCCATGGATTCATAAAAAAAGGGCAGCCCGGTCCATGTAGCTCCCGCTTCCACAGGGTCTGGGGAAGGGTCCGACCACTTTGGGTCTATTGTATGCAGTCTTTCCCTACATTTCTGTAAGAGGCCGTTTCCAGGACTTGAACCCATGACCTCATGGTCACAAGGCAGCAGCTTTTACCACTGCGCCAAGGCTCCCCTTCTCATGGATTCATCATTCAATCAATCATTAAGCTATTAAGTACATGTAGAAACATTATATTTCCGGCAAACAGACTTCACTACAAGGTTTCTATGGTACTAGGATAGTAAGAATGGTAACAAACCGGAGGCCAGATACTGACAACTAGGTGAAACCAGGATTAATTTCGAAGAAACTAGGTGGCCGGACACCTAGGTGAAATCAGAATTAATTTTGAAGAAACTAGGTGGCCGGACGGCACATAGTAGGAGATTAGAAAGTAGAACATAGGTTAGGAATGATGAACAGGAGATAATGGACTGATTAACTTGTCCTCATTGCCTGATTAATAATTGATACACAGAGTCACAGAGTGCCGCTAACATAGGAGGCTTAGTTGATCCCTAAGTGGTACTAATCCGATCTCTATCAATATTTTTGTGTCCTCCATTTTTAAATAATATTCCACATTTATTTGAATATATTATCTAAGCCCCATATATGTGCATATTATATAACATAATTTCAGTTACTTGGAGTTATTCAGCCAGGGTTGTGTGTGGGCTTGCGGCACTGGCAGTTGCACTTCATTGGCAACAATAATAGTTTACATGAACAACCATAGAACTATTCCCCAAAACACAAAGCTAACAGAGTAATGGTTGATAGTAATTCAAACGAAATTTTCAAAAGAAAGGAATATTCTAAATATGTATGTAAGACACCAGCGTCTAAGATGGTGTCTGGCATCAACCACATGAAAAATTGAAAATACTACCTCCTGGAGAATCCTATTTAAGGATGACCTGCTTTTACATCCCCATAGGCTCAAAATGGAGCCTAAACCGCCGTTGAAGGCTTAGATTTGCTCCCTAACACGATTCTGTTGTACGTAAGTTTATTATGCTTTGGATCTGTTGTAAATACCACTGTATAAATTTTTTGAACATCAATAATATTTTACTGTCAGAGACTCCCCTACTGTTTTTGGTCAAACAAATTGCACAAAAATACAGGATGCCTGAGCTGAAGCATGTTAGCATACATACTTTGCTTTGTCAAAACGACACCGTCAGACTTCACATGCATAAGCTCCACGCATGATAGTTCATTCTCTTCAAGAACCTGCATTGATTAATCACGATTTACATGAGTACATAAGAAAATAGAAATCCAGGAACATTTCCTCCAATAAAATATTTGCAGGAAATTAAATGGACACACAAGCACTGTAACCAGACCTTGTGTAATTCAACGAGGTTATGCCTTGAAATAATAATTTTCCTATCCTCTTCAATCTGGTTATTGAAAACTCTTAGTTGCTCACCTTCCTGTAATAAAATAAACAAAAGACAAGAGTCAGGAGTTTCCCCCCACCTGATGAATGTTCTAGGCACAGCAGGTCATGGATTTAACCAAAAACACCGTGATGACATAATCACATGTTTATGGAGGACCCACTCATTTATTCGTTTTGCATCGGATAACTTCATATATGATTTTGATTCTCCTGGGATGTTCATTGATCAGGCGTTTAGCCCTTGTAACTCTCACCTCCTAGGAGGCTTGCACTCTCACATCTTTTCAATGCAAGTGTTTCCTTGAAAAATATATTTGATTTTGATTAGCAAAAGAATCTTACCTCTGGAAGGGGAACAACGAAACTGTTTGTGAAGATCTTTGATATATCACTGGATCTTGTATCATTTTGTACTTTTAGCCAACGCTTCAGGGACGATGGCTGGATATAGACATTTTAGATAATTATGCACCAATTTTAGAATATGAGATGGCAACATTACATATATATATAAGTGGTTTTGGACAGTATAAAGCAAAAGCAGAATAAGGCTATTGATAAAACTTATGCCTATTTTCTATTGAGCTTTTATAATAGGGAAAATTTTGTTTTTGCCACTCTACATTTTGCCAATTTTTCTTATGCTTATACAGCAAGAGTCAAGCGTTTCCCTTATTATGCTTATACAGCAAGTTATGCTTCATAAGGAGCTAGCTAGTAGTTTTGGTTTTAGTAGCACAATTATAGTTACCCGTGTTGACGTGTTCTCTACACATGCACTACAGAACGCAAAATGTTTCTCATCCGTCAGCAACTAAAGAAGTTTTTTTGTGATTGCACCACATAAAAAGGCCAATATTTGGTGTGCAATTGTAATTTTAGTCAAAACAAACATGTTTTGCAACAGCAAATTGTGTAGTGCAATGCAGAAACTAAAGAAATAACATTATGAGTTTGTGCCTTCTAATGTAAGAGCAGATCACACAAGAAAATACAAAGCTGACGGAGGGAAGTAGTTATTTTCTGATTACGAAAATATACTCCAGAAAATAAGCGTGTACATAGTATATTTAATCGAATATCGATAATTACCAGTGAAGACAGGCGAGTGAGATCCTGAAACCTCAGTGTTGGCTGTAGATGTCCAAAACAAAAATAAGAACTAAGAGAATGTTTTATCAGTCGAAGTTAAGCACACGAGAATTCTAAAGCTTACAGGTTCCTTATCCTTGTCTGCCAGCATGTTCTGCCCACAAATCATTACTACTGGTCCGGTGAGTTGGTCAAACATTTCGTCTACCTTTTGGATAAACTCCGTGCGATTTGATTTTGGTACTGCTCTAGATAACCACTGGGAACTGTCTGGAAAGTAGACAATGACTGGCTCTAGAGATGGAAGAACCTATTCAAGAATCATAAGCAAGAAAAGGAGCAGGTAAACTTATCAAATGAGACCGGCAAGAAATGAACAAATATTCTGAAGTCTAAGAAAAAATATACTCCCTCCGTTTCTAAATATAAGTCTTTTTAGATATTTCACTATGGACTACATACGGAGTAAAATGAGTGAAATATGTCTATATACATCCGTATGTAGTTTGTAGTGGAATCTCTTAAAAGACTTATATTTAGGAACGGAGGGAGTATATGCCAAATATATATTTTCACAAATCACCTCACAAAGTGCTTCGATTGCGATATGCCAATCTTCTGATTCAATATCATGGTCATGCGCAATATCTTGAGCTAAATTAAGAGGAAACCAGATGAAGGTGCCTGAAATAATCATATCACACTGTCGATCAAACAGAGTAGGGGTATACCATCAACCCAGTAAATAGATGGTTTTGCATTTTCCTCCTTGCTATTTTCGTCACCATCAAGCAGCTTCTCTGCAGGAGGGTCAAATATGACAGCTACTTGATCCCCATTGATCTCATATACTTCTCCGCGCTGCCCATTTGACAGAGTCCTGCAATATGTAAAGTTGGAAACAGTTTTTGATCATAATAAACGAGAATGTGTACAGGCAAAAAAGTAAGAGAAAACACACTGCATTTGTTTATATTTTAGGATACATGGTAAGCAACGCCAAAGGTAAATAACCTACTCTAGACAAATATGACAGTATACAGAAAGAGTGCCAAATTCGACTAAGTCACTACAAGACATATTTTTCTTGATACATTTAACATGAATATATTGCAATACTAATAATAATAATAATAATAATAATAATAATAATAATAATAATACAGGAAATCCAAAACATGAAATTCAGATTACAATGTTGCCTTGGGGCTCAGAACTACCAAGTACCAAAATCATTTTATCATGTTCCACGCGATAAAGATAGACCCACCCACCTGCCACTAATATAAGTATACGCATTTCTCGAGCCATCTTGAGTAGGTAATTTCCCCAAAATGATCCTGTGTATATATGGTACATATCAGTGTTAACGTGATGAAGCTCAATTCAGAAGGGAACCACCGTAAAAATAAAAGGTGGTGATGCAGTACAAATAACAGACAGCATGCACTCCTGAGACCAAGATAAGTGTATTTTCCCAGTTTCACCAATACGATGGACAATAATACTGTTACGCAAGCATATGTGTAGATGGCCAACTCTTAAAACAAATCCACCCAGTAAACACAAGACCAAACCCGAACTAGTCCATCATGTCCTTGTGTACACCTCACGTGGAGCCATACAGAACACGAGTAGATGCACGTGTGTGCTCCCCCCCCCCCCCCCCCCCCACCCGTGTTAGCACAAAAACACACACACATCTATGTGGGGCCGCACACATCATGTGTACTTCATGCAGAGCATGGAACCTTATCATGAAAAGCAAATCGAGAGGAATAGAGTCAATATCCAGCAATCACCTCTGATCTGCTTCAACAACTGCCGAGGAACCAACATACTTGACTTTATCTCCTGAAAACAAGTATTGAAAAGGAACAACATTAAACTTAAACTTCCGCGTCAAAAAAAAATCATAGTTAGTACAACCTCCGTCCGGATTAACTATCGCTGAAATGAGTGTATCTAGACGCGTTTCAGCGACAGTTAATTCCAGACGGAGGGAGTACAATAGCATGTATTTCTAATTTGGCTTCAGAGTGTTTTCTTCTAAAAAGAAGATTGAACTCCAGAGTTGGTGACGTTTCATTCAATGGAGCCAGTAGAGGCCTGGCTCAAATGTGTACCAGGTGAAAGGGAATGACAAATGACGACGCAGATAAGCATAACAAGAACTTGCTTCAAGAGAGTAGGCAAGATGCTTGGTCATAGATCATCAGATAGTAAGACGGTAGACACATTCCCAAGTAATCCGGTAAATTAGGCTTTAACAGTAGTTCAAGATAAAATGCTTTAATTGGGTTTAGTGTCAGAGTAAAAAAAAAGATGTCACACATATTTACATGTACCTGGCAAAATTTCTATGGCCCCTGAGGATAGTTCGGGACAAAATATTAATTTGAGGTAGCAGCATACAAGAAAAAAGATCATGAATTCATGATGAAGTGAAATATCACATTACCCCTTTGGAAAGGCCTTTTATCTTCCTCTGGTGACTTGGCTGTTTCAGGGGATTCTGATGATGTACCTTCTTCTTCACCAACTACTCTCTAGAAGCACAACGAAATGAAAAGCACTATCAACCACATACACATGTAAAACTAACAAGGGAGTATTGAAGGTACATACTAGAAAGTAGAACTAATAGCTTATCCTAGCTTGATGTTTTCTCAAAGAAAAAGAAGACAATTAAAAAAGAAACAGCAGAAATGCTAGAGCACTGAACTTGATTTTTACTAGGTTAACAATGTTTACTTCTACAGGAATTAGATATACTGTCTCGAAATTCAATATATTAATAGGGAGTGACTCTTAATAGTAAAACACTTAGAGAGGGTACAGCCATGAGTTTGCAGTCAAATATATATAAAAGAGTGTCGCAGCTTTGAACTGGGGTTAGTTCAAAACTGCGACACTTATTATGGATCGGAGGTAGTAGCACTTTTGGTTGCTGTAACCATTTTATTCATAATAAGTTCCAAGTAGCAATCCAAAATCAACAGCATATTTTTGAAACATTCTTGAAGCATAATTTCTCATTGACTACAAATGGTGTTACAGTTAAATGAAGATTGTTTATTGTCAGATGTTCCCTGCTTTGCGGACATTAAAAGGAACAAGATACAAAGTGATTTTCTGAACAAGAATTATGAACCTTCATGGTAGCACAAGACCAAAATATGAGCAAGCATTATTTAGTGGTACGGTCACACATCAGAATGTAATATATCACCTTGGCAAATTCCTCAATAGTACATGGGACCAGCTTCTTGAGGTCATCCACGGACTTTTTGAGTTCTTTCACGGATTTTAGAGCATCCTCGTCATCACTTTCAGCTGATTTAGCTTTGTTGTTGCTTGTCCAATCTTCATCGCCTTCATCTTCCATCTCAGACTCTGAACCTTCATCTTCTGACTCGCCATGCTCATCTTCTTCCTCGCTTTCTGAATAATCTTCCCCAAAATCCTAACAAGTTAGGATTTATTAGGTTTGCAGCTACCCCTTTACATTCTGCACGCAAGGGTTTTCAGTATCTTACATATGGAGCTAGAACACTGCTGTCCAGGACCAGTAGTGGCACCCGCAACTCATGTGCAAGAGCTCTTACCAATCTCTCTCTGTAGAGTTCGGTTCCTACATCAAACAAATCTCAGAATCCAGCATTTGCATCACTAAGCATCCTCCTCGTTACCGGATAATACCTGGCAAGCTCTGGAGCACTATCCTCCCTCCAGAGGATGGTAGCCGAGAGCCATATTCTGATGTGATGCCCTTGTGCCGCAAGTGGGATGCCGTGCACTCTCTCAGCAGCTCCCTTACATTCTCGCTTGCAAACCAAATCAAATAAAACGAATTAGCCTAGTCGCTAGCACACTCATTTAAGCTTTGTTCAAACAAAACATCGAACAGATGGTGTGCGCATCTCACTTGACGTAGTAGGGGAAATTCTGCCATGTGAGGTTTCCCTTCTCCCACGGTACGACGCGGCGCAGGAACTCGATGCGGAATCTCTCCCGCCTGGTGAGGAACGGCGACTCACGCTTCTTGCAGTCGCTGAGGAATCTCTCGCCGCTCAGCCACTCCTGCTGGTCCCTCTCCCCGAGGCGCGCGTGCTCCTGCTCGCTGCACCGTCCGCTGCTCCCTGCCGCCGCCTCAGCTGCCCCGGCGCCCCTCGCCTCCGCGCTGCCTACGCCGCCCTTGGAACCGTAGAACCGGCACAGCCGCCGCCCCGCATCGCACGGCCTCGGCGCCCCGACTGCGCTGAACCTCCGGACGAGGCAACCGCCGCCACTCGTGGAGATTCCTAGGGAGCTGCACTTGCACCAGAGCGGCGGGTGCTGGAGGAGGCAGCGCAACCGCATCGCATGGTGCATCTCGGGCAGCTTCCGAAGCAAATGAGGGGAGGAATTGGCGGTCTAGGAGGAGTCAGGTCGCGGAGTTGGGAGGCGGCGGCGAGGAGGGGATGGTTCTATGGCGAGATTGGCAACCGGGCACGTGGGTGGGTGGTGGAGACGGTGGCGCGCGACCGGCCGCGGCGGAGGGGAGGGAGACGGAGATACCACGGCAACCGGTTCGGCTAATCCGCATCTCACGCCTTACCGCTCTTGCTTGCGAAGTTGGGAGCTTCTGGGTTGTGAGCCTTTGGGCTGGGCTGCATTCCAAATGGGCTTTTACTGATAACACAGCTGAACCCTGATTTCTTTCCTTTCTTCTTCCCTCTTGTTGTCCTCTTATCAGTCAACTCTACATTTTGATTCGTACGTAGTTCGTAATGAAATCTCTAAAATACTTATATTTAGGAACGGAGGAAGTAGCAATAATGCTTTGTCTTAAAAAGAAATCTTTAGAATCGTCTAAAAAAAGCTAGCAATAATGCTAAACATACAAATGTTTACAACTGTTTACATGCTGACTAGGATCTTTTCAAATTAACTAACCACTTCCTTCTGATTTGCACGATGGTGAGCCTCTCCTCCTCCTTAATCTCCAATCAAAACTCATCTACCTGTGAAAGCCTGTATTCCTGCAGACTAAGGCATAGCCTAGTGGTGGGAAGAGGCTGATGCCTTCCCACCCACCCAGGTTCAAGGCACGGTACTTGCAATTTGGGTTTGTTGCACCAATTATACTGTAGGGGTTCCCTTACAGTCTTTCTATCAAAAAAAAAGCTTGTATTCCTTTGTGAGTGTAACATTACTCGCTTAGGTAGCTCTAGTCGCCGAGGGAAACACCCATTTGTGGCGGATTTAGGAAATTCCTCCCGACCGAGATCTTCTCCGTCATGAGTTTGTGTGAGACTCCAACTGAAATCAATCTCGCCTCCGCTCTGGTTTCAGGTTGATTAAGGGCGTAGCTTGCCTACCTACCCATCATTCTGGTGTTTGGCTAGGTTTAGAGCATAGATGCAAAAATAACTAACTTTCGCATTTTTGAGGTCCAAAAATTCCTTTCCAACAGATAATGTAGATGCAACGAATTTTATATCTGAAGATGCAAAATTGCATCTTCACCTTCAGGAGATGTAAAAACGGCGGTCGCGTCTCAACTGCCAACTGCGCCTTCATTTTCTTTCCCTTCTTCCCCTCTTCGCTCGCCGCACAGCCGTCGTCGCCCCGATTCACCCGCAGCATTGCTGCCGCCCGCCCGCATGCGCCATCTCCGACCGCCAACCACCCCCACCGCCCCTCTGTCGTTGCTCGGCCTTGAATTGCCACCCTGATTTGTCCCCCTCCCCTCCCCCCCCCCCCCGCCATGTTTTTGTCGTCACCATAGCCACCACCCGACCGCCAAGCACCTACCCAGCCACCACCGCATTACCGCTCAGCCCGCATACCGCAAATCGAACTATTTTTCGCCGCTCTGCCACCGTTTATGTTGTCGCTGCAGCCATCACCCGACTACCAAGCACCCGCCTAGCCACCACCGCACCGCCACTCCGCCCGCACACTACGAATCGTTCGTATTTTTTGCCGCTCCACCGCCTAGACCCTACACCCACCGCCGCCCCGCCCGCACAACTTTTGCCCCGTGGTCGCCACCCTGATTCGAACGCAGTTCACCATGTTTCGGCCGCCGCTGCTCAATTGGCCCAATTCTAGTTTTTACATCTCCATTTGCATCATCTATTGGAGTTGCACTTTTACATCACCAATTTACATCATTGGTTGGAGTTGTCTCTTTTTTGAAGATGTAACATGCACTTTTCTAGAGATGTAAATTTTCACATCTCCTATTTTACGTCTCCAAATTTGCATTTTCTATTGGAGATGTTCATAGTATTTATGTGGTGATTCATCGATTTAGTGCAGCTGGTTGCAAGCAATGGTGGTATTTTGGTCCCAATCTACCTCAAATGGGTGTTGTGTCAGCCCATCGTGCAACAGGAAGCAAGAGCAATTTTGAGGAGATGATAAGCCGTTTGAAATTGCAGGGCGAGGAAGAGGACCATATGAACTTTGAAGAATAATTAAACGGTTGTTAGCACCCAGTTATGGTCATGAGGTAGTTGGTTATGCATGGTCATTATCGTAAGCATTAAGATCAGGCCGTTATGCCCCTGCCCTCTGATACACCTTAAACGTATCTATAATTTTTTGCTTCTTTAATGCCATGTTTATATTACTCTAGCATAGTACTCGCATTTTTTATGATTTTCCTGGCCTTGTCTATTAACTCAGTGCCTAGTGGTAATAGTTGTTTTATGCATGTTTTTGGACTTCCGGTGAAAATAATTTTACGGAGCTCCAAAATCCAGAAATTCTTTTGCATCGGTAAGCTTTCGGGAGTTCACCGACCTAGGCCAAGAGGTGGCCCACAGCCTCAACGCACCCCACCATGCGGCTAGGGGCACATGGTGGGCCGTGGACCTGATGGTGCTCCTTTGCACTGCCCTCTCGACGCCTATATTTATCTTTTGTCCCAAAGCCCCTAAAAATATCGGAGTTCTTCTGTTGCCGCCGCCGCACCTCTCTGTTCCACGACGATCTAATCTAGAGGCCTTTTCTGGTACTCTATCTGAGAGGGAAGTCTTCACGGTGGCCATGTCCATCAACTTAATCGCCCGCGGGTAATGTATCGTCAACTTCATGTCATCATACTTAATGCAATACTCTATTTTACTTAATACTTTAAGAGGCATGTTGAATAGCAGTCTTGGGTGGAGTATTAGAGCATCTCCACCCGGCCCCCAAGAGCCCCCCAGGGCACCTTTTTATCGCCGGTGCCAAAAAACCGCCCAGTCGCGTCCCCAGGAGCCCAAAATTCGTCGCTTTGGGCCGAAATTGGCGTCGGCGGACCCAGGCCGAACCTAGGGCGCTGGCGGCCGACCAGGGGCACCAGGGGGAAGAAAAATGGCGTCAAAACATGCTGCGTCCGATTCCCACCCCGTGGGCCCATCGAGTCGACGACTAGGTTTCCTCGTCCTCATCGCCTCACCTCGTCTCCCTCGTGAATCAATGTCAAGGCTGCCGCCGATCAGCCTTCCATTGATCACGGGTGGCGCAGTGATGGCTAGCCGCCCTTTCCCGCCACGCGTCCACACTGATGCCGCCCCCTTGCCGCTATAAAAGTCGACCTTCGTCACCGCTCGCCGCACACTCGCCACAGCCATCTCTCTCTTGCCTGCCTCCAGCGCCGACCAGCTTCATCATGCCCTTTCTCCTTCACCGTCCTCAAGCACTCGCCATGGTGGAGAGGTTCCCCGGCGACGAAGCAGTGGCCAATGGCTTTGGCCGCCGCTAGCTGCACGACTAGTGTTGTGGTATTCTCACAGGGGGTTGCGAGACGACAGATGCCACATGGTGGCTTAAGGTGAGGGCAAGACTGCCCTGGAATATCCGGGGGCGGGTATGCGAGTAGCACACGCTAGTTTACCCAGGTTTGGGGCTCTCCAAAGAGATAATACCCTTACTCCTGCATGTTTGGATATATACGTGAAGTGTACATCTGGCAGTACAAAGTGCTCCTGAAGCTGTATCCGAGATGAATGTCATGGGCACCTGATCTCGTATATGCAAAGAAGTAGCAGAGAGATAGCTAGCTAGATGGGCGTTCTTCATGCCCGTGGGTGTGAGCCCTTTGTGGTCGGCCAAGTGCATGTGGCGTGTGTGCCTTGTCCATCCTGGATGGATGGATGGAGGCTCATATATATAGTGGGAGCTAGCTTAGTTCCTAAGCTAGGTGAGGGGCGTGGTGGGCATGGCATGGATGTCATCCTTGTCCTCTGGGTCACTTCATAAATAGTGCCCAGGGAGAAGACACACTATGCGAGGTGACGCGTGACACCTATTACAATGCACTACTATAGCAGTGTCGGGTACAACCATCTCGTCCGTGGTATGGTCGTCTTGTCGGTGTCGGTCGGAGCTGTAGTGGACTCCGTGTAGCAGGCCGGATGGAGCAGTCGGCCCGAGCGGGCGGGCGCCCCATCCGACTGGCGTCTGGAGTCGGGTGTCGAGCCGGCCGGAGCAGCCGGAGTGAGGGGCTTCGCTAGCCCCGATGTCTTGAAATATTGTCTCGCCGTCTTCGGGATACCCGTGGTCAATTACCCCGATAGTAGCCTCCGAGCCTCCAGGCAATTTGGCCAAGTTGGGCGGAGGTTTTTTAGCGGGTGTTGATGTAGAAGATGTCGATGACGGCTGGCTGCGGACGGCAGCCGGCGCGGCTTGCCTCCGGTGGGGGCGCAAGCGCACCCGCTGGGTGTAGCCTCCAAGCCTCCGGGTAACTTTGAAAAAGTTGGGCGGAGGCTTTTCGTAGTTGCCGGTGTAGAAGATGTCGTCAAGGGGCTGGTTGCAGCCAGCGGAGGGCATGCAACAGGCGCGGCATGATTCCGAGTGGGGCGCGCAAGCGGACCCGCTGGGTGTAGTCTTCGAGCCTCCAGGCAACTTTGGAAAAGTTGGGCAGTGGGTCTTGTTGTTGATGATGAAGCTGCCGACGATGTTGAGGGTGCCGGGCGGGGACATGAAGTCTGCCAGCTGATGGGAGCGGGGCCCTGCCGGGCGTGAACGCGGAGTCCGCCGGCTGGTGGTGTCGGGCGCGGACGCGATGGTGTCGGCCGCAGACGCGGAGTTCGCCGACTGATGGTGTCGAGCGTGGACGCGGAGTCCTCTGACTGATGCTGGTGATGTCAGCCGGCTGCGGGCTGCAGCTGGCGCAACTTGCTTCCAATGGGGCGCGCCAGCGCACCCGCTGGGTGTAGCCTCTGAGCCTCCGGGCGACTCGAAGAGCCGGGCGGAGGGTTATTGCTATAGATGAAGCAGGCAGTGGGATGTCGGTTGCAGCCGGCGTCGGGCCTGCAACGAGCCTCTGGGCGAGGAGGGGTTCCCCTCAACAATGATCGTGCAAAAGACAAAGTTAGTCCGCGCAGATATATCAATTGTTTGCTTTTAGCAGTGCAAGATTATGCAGAGGGTGCTGACTCAGTTTCGTCTAGGCCCCCTTCAATCCTTTTCATTTTCCCTCCGCTCTTTGGCTTGTGCTCTTGCTAGCCGGACAGCCGCGCTGCGGTTTGTGGCTGAGAGTGGGTCGCAAAGTGAAGTGTACAATACTCAGACTCTCGGAGCAGATTTAACCAAACAGATACTCATAAAGCAAACGACTGGGTCGCCCGAACCGTTTTCTCCCCGGACGTGTTTCGCGTGGGTGGCCTCCAGCGTTTGCTCTTGCTAGCCGGATAGCCGCGCTGCGGTCTGTAGCTGAGATGAAGAGTGAGCCTTTGGTACCGCACACGCTACTAAGCCATCTGCAGGAAGGAACGTCTCAGGTCAAGCGGCCAGCCTCCGAGCCAACTCTGGCTGGCGCCGGGGCGAACAGTGGTGCAACTGTAACAAAATGCGGAGGTGGTCCCCAAGCATCGCTCGGGGTTATCCGTGCTTGCGTGTGGTGTAAAATATGCGGGTGAGGAGCTCATATTGCTTTGACACAGACGAGGCAGAGGTTGACGAAGACAGCCGGCGCGGCACGGTGCTTGTCGTGCGTGCCGGCGCACCCGCTGGGTGTAGCCTTCGAGCCTCTAGGTGCTCGAAGGGGGTCCCGGCCGGTCGGGTCCAACCGATTGGGCATCGAGGCGGATGGGCGGCCGGGCTGTCCCGCCTGCCGGCCAGGCGGCAACGCGAGCAGTCGACGCAACTGCTCGGCCATGCACGCGGTTGTGCAGCCGGCCACACATGCAACCGCATATGTGGGCGTGCGGCCGACCATGCATGCATGTTGCATGTATATTTCTCTTTGTTTTTTAACGGGCAGTCGGCACCTTTCCGTTCTTTCTAGCAGCCGGCCTGGCTCTTTTCTCTTTCTTTTTCTTTCTCTCCGACTCCTCGTGAGCAGCCGGACCCCACCTTCTTTTTTGGCACCCGACCCCTTTTTCTTCATCCGGCTAGGCAGCCAGCCCCAACTCTTTCTGCACGAGCGGCCGGTCGTAGCAGAGACTTGGACCAGGAGCCAGTGCGGAGCAGGCGGGGCCGGGTGGGGAAGCCGGCGGCTGGGAAGTGGCGGAAGCCGGCGGGCGCAGCCAGCCGGCGGGCGGGCGCGGAGGCCGCGAGGGCGAGTCGGCGCGCGCTAGGCGGAGGCAGCAAGGGGGACAAGTAGGCGGGCGCGCGATGCAGGCAGCCAGGAGGAGGCAGGGGCCGCTGTCGGCTGGACGCGCGGACACGGCATAGGCCGGCGAGCTAGCGGGCGAAGGAGGCAGAAGCTGGTGCGGGCGGCAAGCCGGCCTGGGTGAGCAGGCGCGCAGGCAGAGGGGCGCGGCCACGGGCGCACGCAGAGGAACACAGCGGCGCGGACGGGCCCGTGGGGAAGCCGGCCTCTCACGGGCGCGATGCAGCCAGCGGCAGGGTGTGCACGCGGAGGCGTCTGTGGGGAGGCGGCTGGAGGTGGCGGCACGAGGCACGCGAAGCGGGAGCCGACCTGGAGCGGCAAGCGGCGGGGAGGCAGGGGAGCGGCATACGGCGGCGGCCTGCTCAGCCGCACGACAGCAGTCGTGGCAGGGAGCCACGAGGCGAAGGAGGCCTCGATCCAGAGGAGGAGGATCGCGGGCGGCGGGCGCGACCGCGGGGCAGGGCGGGTTGTACGCGCGGACGCACGGCGACAAGGTGGAGGGGCGGGCGCGAGAGGGGCCGGCCACAGGGGCGCTGACGAGTCGGCGGGAGCAGAGAAGTTGCGCGGAGGCGCGCGGCCGGAGGAGCCGTGGAGCAACGGGGAGGGCCGGCGCTCGGCCCAGGTGGGGCAGGTGGCACCCCGGCGCGGCCGGGGGTCCTACGCTGGCGGAGTGGGGCGGCGAGCCGCCGGCGCGCGACAACGGGGGCAGGATGCTCATGTGAGGCCAGCCCGCTGGTGCACCCCCGGGGATGATTCTGCTCTGCCCTGCCTGGGGGCCTTTTTTCTCTTCTTTTGTACGGTAAGCACTAGGGCCAGGGTGAAATTGAACGCGAGGGAGAGGAGATCGGAGCATGCTAACGACGAACTCGTCGCTGCCGGTCGTGACGGGGCGGAGCAGGAGGGGCTTGATACGTATCCGACGTATCTATAATTTTTGATTGCTCCATGCTACTTTATCTACTGTTTTGGACTATATTGGGCTTTATTTTTCACTTTTATATTACTTTTGAGACTAACCTATTAACCGGAGGCCCAGCCTAGAATTGCTGGTTTTTTTCCTTTTTCAGTATTTCGAAGAAACAGAATATCAAACGGAGTCCAAACAAAATGAAACCTTCGGGATCGTGATTTTCCAACCGAACGTGACCCAGGAGACTTGGACCCTACTCCAAGCAGTGCCCGAGGAGGTCACGAGGGTGGAGGGCGCGCCCCCACTAGGTGCGCCCCCTACCTCGTGGGCCCCTCGGACCTCCACTGACGTACTCCTTCCTCCTATATATACCTACGTATCCTCGAACGATCAGAACAGGAGCCAAAAACCTAATTCCACCATCGCAACCTTCTGTATCCACGAGATCCCATCTTGGGGCCTATTTCGGAGCTCCGTCGGAGGGGGCATCCATCACGGAGGGCTTCTACATCATCACCATAGCCCCTCCGATGAAGTGTGAGTAGTTTACTTCAGACCTTCGGGTCCATAGCTAGTAGCTAGATGGCTTCTTCTCTCTTTTTGGATCTCAAAACAATGTTCTCCCCCTCTCTCGTGGAGATCTATTCGATGTAATCTTCTTTTTGCGTAGTCTTTGTTGAGACCGATGAATTGTGGGTTTATGATCCAGTATTATCTATGGAAAATATTTGATTCTTCTCTGAATTCTTTTATGTATGATTGAGTTATCTTTGCAAGTCTCTTCGAATTATCTTTTTGGTTTGGCCAACTAGATTGGTAGTTCTTGCAATGGGAGAAGTGCTTAGCTTTGGATTCAATCTTGCGGTGTCCTTACTCAGTGACAGAAAGAGTTGCAAGGCACGTATTGTATTGCTGCCATCGAGGATAACAAGATGGGGGTTTTATCATATTGCATGTATTTATCCCTCTACATCATGTCATCTTGCTTACGGTGTTACTCTGTTTTTACTTAATACTCTAGATGCATGCTGGATAGCGGTCGATGAGTGGAGTAATAGTAGTAGATGCCGAATCGTTTCGATCTACTTGTTTTGGACGTGATGCCTGATCATTGCCTAGATATACTCATAACTATGCTCAATTCTGTCAATTGCTCAACAGTAATTTGTTCACCCACCGTAGAATACTTATGCTCTTGAGAGAAGCCACTAGTGAAACCTATGGCCCCCGGGTCTATTCTCATCATATCAATCTATATCACTTTATTTACTTGCTTTGTTTTTTACTTTGCCTTTACTTTTTACTTTGCATCTATCTATCAAAAATACCAAAAATATTATCTCTACCAGATCTCACTCTCGTAAGTGACCGTGAAGGAATTGACAACCCCTAAGCGTTGGTTGCGAGTTGCTATCGTTTTGTGTAGGTACGAGGGACTTGTGTGTGGTCTCCTACTGGATTGATACCTTGGTTCTCAAAAACTGAGGAAAATACTTACGCTACTTTACTGCATCATCCTTTCCTCTTTGGGGAAATCCAACGCAGTGCTCAAGAGGTAGCAAGAAGAATTTCTGGCGCCGTTGCCGGGGAGGCTCACGCAAGCAAGTCAACCATACCAAGTACCCATCGCAATCCCTATCTCTCGCATTACATTATTGCCACTTGCCTCTCATTTTCCTCTCCCCCACTTCACCCTTGCCGTTTTATTCGCCCTCTCTTTCCCAATCTCCTCCTCTTTTTCGCGTGTCTCTTATTTGCTTGTGTCTCCATGTGCCTTCTTTTTTGCTTGCATCTTCGCTTGCTAAAAGTTTATGGATCCTCATCCGCTTGCTAATCTCTTTAAGAGATCCAATTAGGTTGAACCTATTGCTGGTGAGTTGAGTGCACTAGATTATCTTTATGAGGTTTTGCTTGAAATTCGTGAATCTGAAAATTGTGATCAAGTACTTTATGAAGCAATTCACGATAGATCTTTGAATAAAAAGCATGATTGCAATGATTTTACTATAAATTCTCTTGATGTCAATTGTGCTAATAATATGCAAAACCCTAAGCTTTGGGATGCTAGTTTTGCTATGTCTACTACTTGTTGCAATGATCATGATTGGGATGATTCTTCTTATGATCTTGAAAGTTTATTTAAGCCCCATGATGAATATGAGATTGATAATAGTGTTTGCAATAATTTTGGAAGTGGGTTTGGAAGAGTGTCAACTTTAGATCCCACATACTTGGAGAATGTTCAATGTTATGGTATTTTTGATAAAAGTGGGTTTGGAGAGGTCATGACTTTAGTTAATGTTAATCCCACTATTTTGGAAGAGTGTCAACTTCGCATGCATGTGGATCGCGTTGGAAATATTTTATTTGATAGTTATTTTGTTGAATTTGCTTACGATCCTACATTTAATTATTATGAGAAAGGAAAATATGGTTGTAGAAATTTTCATGTTACTAAATTACCTCTCTTCATGTTGAGATTGCTATCATCTCTTTGTTCTTCCTTGCATGTGCTAGTTTTTACTTGCCTTGATAATGTGTTTGCTTACAAGATGCCTATACATAGGAAGTATGTTAGATAAGTGTGTTTGTCACATGTTTTATGATGCTTTCTTTGTGCCTCAATTCTTGTCTTTTATGTGAGCATCATTGAAATCTCAGTGCCTAGCTAGGGGCGTTAAACGATAGCGCTTGTTGGGAGGCAACCCAATTTTATTTTGTGTTTTTTGTTTTTGCTTCTGTTTTTTTTGCGGAAAGTTTTTGCTTCTGTTTAGGAATAAATAATCCATCTAACTTTTGTTTGGATGTGCTTTTATGTTTTAATTAGTGTTTGTGCCAAGTAGGACCTATAGGATAACCTACGATGATAGTTGATTTGATTCTGCTGAAAAACAGAAACTTTGCGCGCATGAATTTGGTTATGATAAATCACAGGAACGTGATTTTGCATTGATTGTTTTTGCTGCTGATCAATAAACAAATTGTCTAGGACTTCCTATTTTGGTAGATTTTTTAGAGTTCCATAAGTTTGCGTTAGTTACAGATTGCTACAGACTGTTCTGTTTTTGACAGATTCTGTTTTTCGTGTGTTGTTTGCTTATTTTGATGAATCTATGGCTAGTAAATTAGTTTATAAACCATAGAGAAGTTGGAATACAGTAGGTTTAACACCAATATAAGTAAAGAATGATTTCATTACAATACCTTGAAGTAGTCTTTTGTTTTCTTTCTCTAATGGAGCTCACGAGATTTCTGTTGAGTTTTGTGTTGTGAAGTTTTCAAGTTTTGGGTGAATTCTTTTGATGGATTATGGAACAAGGAGTGGCAAGAGCCTAAGCTTGGGGATGTCCATGGCACCCCCAAGATAATCCAAGGACACCAAAAAGTCAAAGCTTGGGGATGCCCCGGAAGGCATCCCCTCTTTCGTCCACTTCCATCGGTAACTTACTTGGAGCTATATTTTTATTCACCAACATGATATGTGTTTTGCTTGGAGCGTCTTGTATTATTTATGTCTTTGCTTGTTAGTCTACCACAATCATCCTTGCTGTACACACCTTTTGAGAGAGCCATACATGAATTGGAATTTGTTAGAATACTCCATGCGCTTCACTTATATCTTTTGAGCTTGATAGTTTTGCTTATAGTGCTTCACTTATATCTTTTGAGCGTGATAATTTTTGCTCTAGTGCTTCACTTATATCTTTTAGAGCATGGTGGTGGATTTGTTTTAAAGAAACTATTTGATCTCTCATGCTTCACTTATATTATTTTGAGAGTCTTTAATAGCATGGTAATTTGCTTAATGTTAATATACTTGGTATTCAAGATATGTGAAACTTCCTTTTGAGTGAATTGAATACTAAGATAAGTTTGATGCTTGATAATTGTTTTGAGATATGGAGGTGATAATATCAAAGTCGTGCTAGTTGGGTGATTATGAATTTGAGAAATACTTGTGTTGAAGTTTGCAAGTCCCGTAGCATGCACGTATGATTAAAGTTATGTAACAAATTTGAAACATGAAGTGTACCTAGCTTGTGCATCCTTATGAGTGGCGGTCGGGGATGAGCGATGGTCTTTTCCTACCAATCTATCCCCCTAGGAGCATGCGCGTAGTACTTGATTTTTGATGACTTCTAAATTTTTGCAATAAGTATATGAGTTCTTTTGACTAATGTTGAGTCCATGGATTATACGCACTCTCACCTTTCCGCCTTTGCTAGCCTCTTCGGTACCGTGCATTGCCCTTTCTCACCTTGAGAATTGGTGCAAACTTCGCCGGTGCATCCAAACCCCGTGATACGATACGCTCTATCACACATAAACCTCCTTATATCTTCCTCAAAACAGCCACCATACCTACCTATCATGGCATTTCCATAGCCATTTCGAGATATATTGCCATGCAACTTCCACCATCATCATCATGACATATATTAATTTTGTCATATTGCCATTGCATGATCTTGTAGTTGACATCGTATTTGTGGTAAAGCCACCATGCATTATTTTTTATACATGTCACTCTTGATTCATTGCACCATCCAGGTACACCGCAGGAGGCATTCATATAGAGTCATATCTTGTTCTAAGTTTCGAGTTGTAATCCTTGTGTTGTAATCAATAGAAGTGTGATGATCATCATTATTAGAGCATTGCCCAAATAAAAAAAGAGAAAGGCAAAAAAAGGCCCAAAAAAAGAAAAAAAAGGGCAATGCTACTATCTCTTTTTTCACACTTGTGCTTCAAAGTAGCACCTTGTTCTTCATGTAGTGAGTCTCATATATTGTGCTTCAAAGTAGCACCTTTTTCCTCATGTAGTGAGTCTCATAAGTTGTCTTTTTATACTAGTGGGAATTTTTCATTATAGAACTTGGCTTGTATATTCCTACGATGGGTTTCCTCAAATGCCCTAGGTCTTCGTGAGCAAGCGAGTTGGATGCACACCCACTAGTTTTCTTTTGTTGAGCATTCATAGTTCTAGTGCATCAGTTGCATGGCAATCCCTACTCCTCATGTTGACATCAATTGATGGGCATCTCCATAGCTCATTGATTAGCCTCGTCAACGTGGGACTTTCTCCTTTTTTGTCTTCTCCACACAGTCCCCATCATCATATTCTATTCCACCCATAGTGCTATATTCATGGCTCACGCTCATGTATTGCGTGAAGGTTGAAAAAGTTTGAGATTATTGAAGTATGAAAAAATTGCTTGGCTTGTCATCGGGGGTATAGAAGTTGGGAACATCTTTGTGTGACGAAAATGAAGCATAGCCTAACTATATGATTTTGTAGGGATGAACTTTCTTTTGCCATGTTATTTTGAGAAGACATGATTGCTTTGATTAGTATGCTTGAAGTATTATTATTTTTGTGTCAATATGAACTTTTGTCTTGAATCTTTGAGATCTGAATATTCATATCACAATTAAGAAGATTTACATTGAAATTATGCCAAAGTATCACTCCGCATCAATTTTTTTATCATTTACCTACTCGAGGACGAGCAGGAATTAAGCTTGGGGATGCCTGATACGTCTCCAACGTATCTATAATTTTTTATTGCTCCATGCTACTTTATCTACTGTTTTGGACTATATTGGGCTTTATTTTCCACTTTTATATTACTTTTGGGACTAACCTATTAACCGGAGGCCCAGCCCAGAATTGCTGTTTTTTGGTTTTTTCAGTATTTCGAAGAAACAAAATATCAAACGGAGTCCAAACGGAATGAAACCTTCGGGATCGTGATTTTCCAACCGAACGTGACCCAGGAGACTTGGACCCTACTCCAAGCAGTGCCCGAGGAGGTCACGAGGGTGGAGGGCGCGCCCCTCCTGGGCGCGCCCCTACCTCGTGGGCCCCTCGGACCTCCATCGATGTACTCCTTCCTCCTATATATACCTACGTATCCCCGAAGACAGGAGCCAAAAACCTAATTCCACCGTCGCAACCTTCTGTATCCACGAGATCCCATCTTGGGGCCTGTTCCAGAGCTCCGCCGGAGGGGGCATCCACCATGGAGGGCTTCTACATCATCACCATAGCCCCTCCGATGAAGTGTGAGTAGTTTACTTCAGACCTTCGGGTCCATAGCTAGTAGCTAGATGGCTTCTTCTCTCTTTTTGGATCTCAATACAATGTTCTCCCCCTCTCGTGGAGATCAATTCGATGTAATCTTCTTTCTGCGGTGTGTTTGTTGAGACCGATGAATTGTGGTTTTATGATCCAGTATTATCTATGGAAAATATTTGATTCTTCTCTGAATTCTTTTATGTATGATTGAGTTATCTTTGCAAGTCTCTTCGAATTATCTTTCTGGTTTGGCCAACTAGATTGGTAGTTCTTGCAATGGGAGAAGTGCTTAGCTTTGGGTTCAATCTTGCGGTGTCCTTACTCAGTGGCAGAAAGAGTTGCAAGGCACGTATTGTATTGTTGCCATCGAGGATAACAAGATGGTTTTTTTATCATATTGCATGAATTTATCCCTCTACATCATGTCATCTTGCTTACGGCGTTACTCTATTTTTACTTAATACTCTAGATGCATGCTGGATAGCGGTCGATAAGTGGAGTAATAGTAGTAGATGCAGAATCGTTTCGATCTACTTGTTTTGGACGTGATGCCTATATACATGATCATTGCCTAGATATACTCATAACTATGCTCAATTCTGTCAATTGCTCAACATTAATTTGTTCACCCACAGTAGAATACTTATGCTCTTGAGAGAAGCCACTAGTGAAACCTATGGCCCCCGGGTCTATTCTCATCATATCAATCTATATCACTTTATTTACTTGCTTTGTTTTTACTTTGCCTTTACTTTTTACTTTGCATCTATCTATCAAAAATACCAAAGATATTATCTCTATCAGATCTCACTCTCGTAAGTGACGGTGAAGGAATTGACAACCCCTAAGCGTTGGTTGCGAGTTGCTATCATTTTGTGTAGGTACGAGGGACTTGTGCGTAGTCTCCTACTGGATTGATATCTTGGTTCTCAAAAACTGAGGGAAATACTTACGCTACTTTACTGCATCATCCTCTCCTCTTCGGGGAAATCCTACGCAGTGCTCAAGAGGTAGCAGGGCTCGGCGAACCACTGGGCAAAGGAGCGTCCGCGCGCTGCCGGGACGGTCGAAGTGAGATTTAGCATGCGGACGCGCAGACGACGACAATGCCGCGGTGGTGGCGACAAAGAGGGCGATGCTGTCAGGACCCCGATCCTAAGTCACGTTGATCTAGCATGTAACACATTATATCGCTTTGCGGCCTCACGCACGGTATTCCTACGGGTGCCACCTTACCTGACCTGGGACCGTTTGCGTCTTTTGGCTCACGTATATGACAATGTTGGCAGCATCCATATGACAAAGAATCCGGACCAACATGACTAGTCGTAAACTCAAGGTGGCGCTAACTTACAGGGACATGCATACATGACCCAGCAACGAACGTGTCGATCAACAACGTATGAACCCAAGTCATAGCAAGCTACAGGGACTTAAAGGAACAACGTGTGATATTTTCCTGAAGGGGTAGATACATGAACAAAGAAGGAGACATACCGGCCAGCTTAAGTGTTCCGAAGCAGTAGCAAGCTACCATGGCTTAGTGAAAGCAATAGGAGACATTTCCCGGTAAAAGAGGCTACCAAAAATAAATAACTAGGTTGTCGGATCCCACATATACCAAGCATTTCAATAACCATACACACAATTTGCTCGATATGTGCAAATACAACATGGCATCACAACATAACCATACAACTCAAAGTATTTATTCAATAGGCTCCGAGAAGCCAAGTATTACAATCATGGGTATTGTTGACACCAGATTTTCGCATAGCACAAAACCCTATCAAGATGACATCGGATGGGAAAAGATATAACTACAAAGTTCTTTGTCTCGTCGAAGCGGTCGATTTTTATATAAAACTCATCCCAATCCGAGTTCGTATACAAAAGTTACAGCCATCCGAATACAGCACTATCACGAGCGAAATGTGGGGCGCCCCACCAGACACCCTGTCTCATGGGTAGCGTGAATATAAGCCTGTTTTACGTGAGCGATTTGACCCTCAATGATCTAATGGTGATATTGTTATTGTTCAGCAGGGTTCCATTAGTGATCATGAGGCGAGCACAAGCAAGGCTAAACCAAGGGATCGCAAATATACTCAACCTAAGTGGTGTCCTCCTAGTTTAACCAAGACCATGAAAAGGATAGTACAACGCATGAGGAACCACGAGAAGATAGAGCAGAAAGAGGAGAGTCAAAGGGACGAATTGTTAAGTGAAATTCAGCCCATGGCACTCACAAAACAAGTATGGAGGCCTAAACAAAAACAAAACACAGATGCTTCTACATTAGCTCCAGCAACACCTTCACCATCAAAAGAGGATGATGCAACCCCTATTACATCGTCCACATCACCTGAAACATCCCCTTCAGTTGAGGAATATTTAAGCCCAATATACACATTGAGAGATGAAGATGAGATGGTGGATTATGAATCTACGCCAGTTTGGGGAAGGCATGAATATTAATATGGTATATTACTTACATTCCGAGTTCCGTGCTATAGGTGAAGAAGGGGAGGTAGCCCAGCTGGATTTTGGTCCTAAGAATGCTATCTTCGAGAAGCCAAAAGAACCGGTGAAACACTTGAAGGCGTTGTACCTCAAAGGTCATATTAACGGATCGCCGGTTGCTAGGATGCTCGTTGATAGTGGTGCCGTGGTAAATCTTATGCCCTACTCGGTCTTCAAGAAGTTGGGGTTAGATGATGATGCATTGATGAAGACCAATATGGTACTTAATGGATTTAAGGGTAAAGAAAAGATAGAGGCCAAAGGTGTGATGTGCATGGAACTCACTGTGGGAAGTAAAACTTTGGCCACCACATTCTTCATCGCCGAGGTGCAAGGTAGCTATAATGTTATATTAGGCCGCGATTGGGTTCATGCTAACCAATGTGTGCCATCTACCATGCATCAATTCTTAAAACAATGGGTCGATGATGAGGTAGAAGTCATTCACGCGGATAATTTGGCTTGTGTTGCTTTGGCCGATGCATCGGTGGATTGGAATCATCCCGATGTTACTTGCTTAACAGGGCGTGACCTCTCGGAGTTTGATTTCCTTAGTGCTACAAGGAACGAGTTCATTCCCATCTCTTTAAAGCCGATTTGTGGTAATCAGTTACAAGATATGATGTGAACAAGAAGTTAAAATCAATGGTCGATATAAAATTATCGCCTTAAGCATAAACATGGCCGATATAGAAATAATCATCCTAAGCACATATAAATGGCCGATGGAGTGTTGACATCGTCCTTAGACCAACGTATTGCAAGTTATTTTTCGGCGCGCAAGCTTTGCCGAAAAACTGGGGGGCATGTGTTGACACCAGATTTTTGCATGGCACAAAACCCTAACAAGATGAGATCGGATGGGAAAAGTTACAACTGAAAAGTTCTTCCTCTCGTTGAAACGGTCGATTTTGATATAAAACTCGTCCCAATCCGAATTCGAATGCAAAAGTTACAGCCATCCGAATACAGCCCTATCACGAGCCAAAAGTGGCGCGCCCCACCAGACACCCTGTGTGATGGGTAGCGCGAATAATAGCCTATTTTGCGTGAGCGATTTGACCCTCAATATGACCTTTGATTAAAAAATGTTCAACATGAAAGTTGTTCATCTCGTTGAAATGATCAGTATTGCTTTGGGCTTGTTTCCATCCGAGGTTGTTTACCACCTAAAAAATTACCCGCAAGGTCCAGTCAATTTAAACCGGACAGTTTTGTAAAGTTCAGACAATCCGAATTTGACTAGGGTTTTGGACATAAATCCAAGCCTTTTTCCTTGCACGGGAAGTCCAGTCGCCTCTTATATACCTAAGCGGTGACGGTCGATTGAATAATAACACACAATCACAAAACTCATCTACTTTTTATCCTAGTTTTACATCTCTCCCTGGTTCTTTCTCTCTCGTTCTTTGTTCGTTATTCGTGTTGAAGGGCAGCGATCCTCGAGGCTCTAGGGGCGGGCGGACCGACCTAGGGTAGCCCATAACCTCCGCGCATCCAGACGGGGTCCCTCCTGGGCGCGTGGGGTTTCGGGTACTGAAAAGCATCCGCCGACGTTCGAGGTACACGATGACGTGTTCGTGTGCGAACAGGTATCATGACCCAACATTCAGAACATACAAGCCAAAAACACATACGAAAGCTTAACATGTCTAAGTACAGACATCTACAAATGAAAAGGGTAGAGGAGCCTAACTATCTACAAGACCCTCCAGAGGGCACAAGATCATAGCTGAGGTAACAAGCTAAACGTCAAAGTCCACGCGGAACAACTAGTGAGACTGGAGTCTCTTTGCAAAACATAAATTAAGCAAATGTGAGTACAAATATATCCAGCAAGACTTACATAAGAACTAGCTACATATGCATCAGTATCAACAAAGGGGTGGTGGGGTTTAACTGCAGCAAGCCAGCTTTGACTCGGTGGCTATCCTGAACTACGACTGCAAGTAACTACTTTGAGGGCGCACACGAGTCTACATATTCACCACATCAATACACCACTATGGATCCGCTCCCGTCTCCCTACGGGAACGCCATCCATAGCACTCACGCTTATCTTGCGTATTTTATAGTATCCACTTTCACTTGTCTATGAACTGTATAGGCAACCCAGAGGTCCTTTACCACGGACGCGACTATTCGAATAGATCATTTATAACCCTGCAGGGGTGTACTTCTTCACACATGTTTCCACCACTTAGCGTGTGCACATGAGATGTGCTCGGCAGACTTCAAGCGAAAGCCGACATGGGTGTAGACCACGACCTGACTAACCACACAAGTCCCTAGTCCAGGTTTATCGCCTATTCAGGTTCCATCCGCAGGGAGTCCGGCCGAAGTTTCCACATACGGCCCCGAATGATGTGTGCAGGGTTCCCGAGACACAAAATGGGCGCGCGATACACCGTGCCACGTGCCTACCGCATCACAGCCCACCCCTCGGGTCAGTGTTGTGCACGCCCTCCAGCAAACTACAAACACCAGAAACTACTTGCAACTCCTGGACAGAGGACAAGGGCGGTTAATAAGTCGAGCGGGGTCATATTTCAGGGCCCAACGTGTGGAAGTAGATGTTCATGGATCACAAACATAGAACTCAGTTCCTGAAGACGGCTTCAATGAGACAACCCACCATGTACTCCTACATGGCCTCTCACCGCTACCTTTACCAAATCATGTTCACACACTTAGCTCACACACAGTAGGACATGTTCATCACCATTCCAATTCATCCTCGATGAATCAGACCTGACACAACTCTAAGCATAGAAGGCATGACAAACAAGCATGAATGAGTAGGCACATCAGGGCTCAAACAAATCCTACTCATGCTAGTGGGTTTCATCTATTTACTGTGGCAATGACAGGTCATGCAGAGGAAAGGGGTTCAACTACCACAGCATGTAACAGATGTATCGTTGTTGTCCTAATGCAATAAAAGAGAGTAGAAGCGAGAGAGTGGGTTTGTATCGGAATGAACAAGGGGTTTTTGCTTGCCTGGCACTTCTGCATATAGTAATAGCTCTTCATCGGTGTCATCAGACTCATCGTCTGAACCACATCTATCGAGAGGGAACAAGTACCGGCAACAGAGAGGTAACATAATCAATGCAATGCAACAATATGATGCATGAACATGACATGGCAATATGAGTGTGTTGGGCTAATGCAACTACAACCAGATGGGTTTGGGTCATTTTGAACCAAGGTTCAACCCCAAACTCAAATTATGAATTTAAGTAGTGCTTTATCATGTTTTGAACTAAACAACAAGGTTAAGTTGTTTAAACATGCATGATACTAGTACAGATGGATAGATTGGATTTTCTGATCATTTTTCATATATAAATTACTTCATTCGGAGTTATGGTTGAATTTCTATGAATTTTTGAAGTTTATACTATCTTCTGGAATTTCTGAATTATTTTAAATCCAGAAATCAAATACTGCGACAATGACAACAGCATTGCATCAGCAGGTCAACCGTGGCTGACCAGGTCAAACCTGACCAGTGGGGCCTACTAGTCAGTGACTCAGGGCTGGTTAGGTCGCTGACATGTGGGCCCAGTCAATGGCCACGTCAGCATGGTCAAAGCTGACGCGTGGGCCACTGGGATTAGTTAAATCTAAACAGAAGCTAACCCAATTCAATTAGACGGTGGGACCCGTCTGTCAGTCTCACTAGGGTTAATTAGTGGGGCTGTTAGCGACTAACGACGTTGCCACATTAGCACGTCGGAGTTGAACTCCGGCGAGCACACAAACATGGCGGCAATGTTCAGAAATGCGCTACGACCAGTGGTTTGGCTCGCCGAGGTCACGAGGGCATAGCCCTTGCACCCGCGCATCCAGCGGAGGCAACAGCAGGTCGAGGGGTGGCCGGAGCTCAGCGGAGTGGAGCCGCGGTGGCTGCCGGAGCTCGGGGTTGGTGCGGGTTGGCGCTAGAGAGCACGCGAAGAGGAGTTGGAGGTTGAAGACGACGACGATGGTGGTGTTGCAGGGGCTCCCGCGGTGCGTTGCTCGGCGAGGAAGGGGAGGTGGTCGAGGCGGAGCTCCATGGTCCGTTGGAGAGGCGCAGCAGTGGTCCTGGACGCGGCGAATGCGTCGGTACGCTCCGGCGATGCTCTCGGGTGAGCTCGGGAGAGAGGGCTAGAGAGGAAGGGAGAGAGCAGAGAGCGAGGGGAGAGGTAGAGGGGGCTGCGGGGTGTCTCCAGACGTGTCAGGTAGGCTCGGGGGCGCCTTGGTGGCAAGCAGGAGGTGGCCAGGGGCGGCGTGCGGGCGACAGGCAGCAGCCTTCCTGCTCTTGCGGGAGGTTGGTGATGACTGACACTGTGGGCCAGTGGGCCGCACAGTGCTGGGCCAGCTGGGGAACATGTCCATCTGGCGCCCCAGCTGGGGCGCCATTAGTGCCTTATGCAAGGAGTTTTAAAAAATGATTGATGTTTTAAATCAAATCAAAACAAAATACAGAGAAATAGAAAAGAAAATAAAAGAGAGAGAGAATCTTATAATAAAACACTAACGAGTTCAGGTTGGGGAACCATCATTGAGGATATCAAAGTCCTTGCATAAGGCATGCTCTTAAGAAGGAACTTCTTCTCCTTGAACGAGTCACTCAGTGGCTTGGTGTGCTAGGAAACACATATAGAATGGAGGCGGCCAACCTATCAAACCATAGAGTACTTCGCACATGCATGACTAACTTGGGACGATTCGAGAAGAAGCAAAGACAAGCTTTCTCGAATTCACGGCTGCAACTTACATCAAATGCACATGAACTAGAGGAAGTCACTTCTTCCATCCAGGCATATGCTTCATGAGCTAGCATGAAGAAATGCTCTCAAAAGTTTCCAACACTAGCTTAATGCTCAACAAAATCATGGAGAGGATAAGGATGTTGTTGATGGACTCAACAACAATTCATCTAGGTTTCCATATAAGTGGAATTCCACAATTATGTGAACAAGGTGATAGCATTGGTCAGACCAAAAGATATAATGGTGTATGCTCGAGGGGTCAACCACGAGTAAGACAACATTACGAATATCGTTGGTTCTGATTTGATTTGACGATAGCCCATACTCAAATCAAAGATTGGATAAGCTGATAGGTCCATAAACTGATCACGAGGGTCAATCGATGGAAATACCATCTTTCTTCAACACACATACAAGATATCCCTTAAAATGAGCTAAGTCGGACAAGCTTTTATCTTCCAGCTCTCCTAGTTGTTATTTGGCTTAACCAACTAGCTCAGGGGTAATCGACACAGATTCTTGGAGAAAGGGTAGTTCAAAGGGATAAACCACTTGATCACGAACTCAACATAGCGGTCAGGTGACAACCTGGTGACACCTCCGAGAAGATATTCGGAAAATCATGAACCACCGATATGTTATTAAGCTCGGGAACAATCTTGCTTCCGAGGCAAGACAATATGATCAAATAAGCAAGGATTGACACTATCCTAACTCATTGATCGAAGAGTGCACCAGGAAATAAGGACTAGGTAGCACGGTCAATCTTAGAATGTCAATTTAGTAACCAACATCCTAAGAATGAAATTATTGTCCTTTAACTACCAAGCAACAAGGTTGCTAGGAGTATTGATTTCACACATCATGGTTCACTTATCGATATTCTGGTTGCAATAACACGGGGACCGAGGAATGAACAACGATGGCGAGAGGTATCACTGTATCAAGAATTCATAGGATGGTGTGCAATTCCCATGACATTCTTGACATAAGACGGTAATACTTCAGGGTAGAATAGAATCAGAAGCAGGATTAGCATTTTGATTTGCGGATTACAACTACTTTGACCCAATCCTGGAAATGGATAAGGTACTAGAGTTTGTTTCTCCTAGTCATTCCGAATAGAATGGCTTGATGGACCACAAGAATAATAGGCATCGATGAACACAAGTGCATAACTACTCATGACTATCAATTGATAGATGAGGGCCAGAAAACAACTAAAGAGGGACAACTCAAAAGAACATATGATTTTCTAAGTTGTGGATGCATGGATTAGCATGTTGAACGAGTTCAACATATTTCTTCCGGATAACCCATGCAGATGGGTAGGATTGGCAGAGTCACACTGTAGAACGAAGAACGCGTCAAGAGCACTCTTGTTGTGACCTTTTGGTTCAAGAACTTCTGCCATATCGGTTCATGGTTTTGGAAGAACGATATCATGAACCTCGAGGACTATCACAAAGGTTACTAATATCCTAAAGGAACTAGCAAACACTATCAACATGAAGTAAGTTGAGTGAATCTTGGGTTTAAAAACCCAGGAGTAGAATACCTACTACTAAATGGCACCACGGGATGCTTTCGAGAATGACGGCTAGAACCATCACATTGGAAACAAGACATGGCTAGATTACTAGGTGATTCTATAAGACACCTAGGTCATAATAATAGCTCCAACACATGTGTCGAGGCAACAGAGTACCTCAACTCACCGATTAGTGTGGTTAATCTGGCACAAAAGACATCAAAAACAGAGGAAAAGGATTGTGCAAATGCATCAGATTGTTTAGAAACCTGGGATGACTCAGACAACATAACGGTTGTAAATGCTCAAAATGATTTGAGACATCCTGCAAAATGGTGTCATAACCACTCATCACCACAATACCAAGGTTCTGAGGTCAGCTATGAACACACAGAAGTAGTAGGGACTTAACTGAGGCTTGAATCCATCAATCCTATAAGTCTACGGATTAGTAACACGTGATCCTGATAGAAAGAAGAGAAAGCCTAGTTCCATAACCCCGTAGAAAAGATAGGATGACTCGGATCAGAAGGGCATAAGGTATAAGGAGTAAAAGAGCCTTACGTTCCCTTCCACAATCTATTCCCTTATATAACTAAAGAAGTTCTAGACTCGACTTCGACCAGTTTGGCTTGGTAAACCTACAGGCAGTCAGGCTCTGATACCAAAGCTGCCAAGACCCCGATCCTATATCACACCAATCTAGCATGTAACATATCATATCGCTTTGTGGCCTCACACACGGTATTCCCACGGGTGCCATCTTACCTGGCCCGGGACCGTTTGCGCCTTTTGGCTCACATATATGACAGCGTCGCTAGCATCCATATGACAAAGAACCCGGGCCGATATGACTAGTCGTAAACCCAAGGTGGCACTAACTTACAGGGACATGCATAGATGACCCAGCAACGAACGTGTCGATCAACAACGTATGAATCCAAGTCGTAGAAAGCTATAGAGACTTAAAGGAACAAGGTGTGTCATTTCCCCAAAGGGACAGGCACATGAACGAAGGACACATGCCGACGAGCCTAAGTGTTCCGGAGCAGTAGCAAGCTACCATGGCTCAGTGGAAGCACTAGGAGACATTTCCCGGTAAGAGAGGCTACCAAGAATAAACAACTAGGTTGTCGGATCCCACACATACCAAGCATTTCAATAACCATACACACAATATGCTTGATATGTGCAAATACAACATGGCATCACAACAAGACTCTACAACTCAAAGTATTTATTCAATAGACTCCGAGGAGCCAAGTATTACAATCATGGGTATTGATAACCCACAAGTATAGGGGATCACAACAGTTTTCGAGGGTAGAGTATTCAACCCAAATTTGTTGATTCGACACAAGGGGAGCCAAAGAATATTCTCAAGTATTAGCAGCTGAGTTGTCAATTCAACCACACCTGGAAACTTAATATCTGCAGCAAAGTGTTTAGTAGCAAAGTAATATGATAGTGGTGGTAACGGTAACAAAGTAAAGACAGCAAAAGTAATGTTTTTGGTAGTTTTGTAGTGATGATAACAGTAGCAACGAAAAAGTAAATAGGCGTAAACCAGTATATGGAAAACTCGTAGGCACCGGATTAGCGATGGATAATTATGCCGGATGCGGTTCGTCATGTAACAGTTACAACATAGGGTGACACAAAACTAGCTCCAGTTCATCAATGTAATGTAGGCATGTATTCCGTATATAGTCATACGTGCTTATGGAAAAGAACTTGCATGACATCTTTTGTCCTACCCTCCCGTGGCAGCGGGGTCCTATTGGAAACTAAGGGATATTAAGGCCTCCTTTTAATAGAGAACCGGAACAAAGCATTAGCACATAGTGAATACATGAACTCCTCAAACTATGGTATCACCGGGAGTGGTCCCGATTATTGTCACTTCGGGGTTGCCGGATCATAACACATAGTAGGTGACTATAGACTTGCAAGATAGGATCAAGAACACACATATATTCATGAAAACATAATAGGTTCAGATCTGAAATCATGGCACTCAGGCCCTAGTGACAAGCATTAAGCATAGCAAAGTCATAGCAACATCAATCTCAGAACATAATGGATACTAAGGATCAAACCCTAACAAAACTAACTCGATTACATGATAAATCTCATCCAACCCATCACCGTCCAGCAAGCCTACGATGCAATTACTCATGCACGGCAGTGAGCATCATGAAATTGGTGATGGAGGATGGTTGATGATGACGACGGCGACGAATCCCCCTCTCTGGAGCCCCGAACGGACTCCAGATCAGCCCTCCCGAAAGAGATTAGGGCTTGGCGGCGGCTCCGTATCGTAAAACACGATGATTCTTTTTTCTCTGATTTTTTTCTCCCCGAAAGCCAATATATGGAGTTGGAGTTGGCGTTGGAGGGCCACGAGGGGGCCCACGAGGTAGGGGGCGCGCCCAGGGGGGAGGGGCGCGCCCCCTACCCTCGTGGACAGGGTGTGCGCCCCCTGGTCTTCATCTTTGGCGAGGATTTTTTATTATTTATTCTAAGATATTCCGTGGAGTTTCAGGTCATTCCGAGAACTTTTGTTTTCTGCACATAAAACAACACCATGGCAATTCTGCTGAAAACAACATCAGTCCGGGTTAGTTCCATTCAAATCATACAAGTTAGAGTCCAAAACAAGGGCAAAAGTGTTTGGAAAAGTAGATACGACGGAGACGTATCAGGTATCATGACCCAACATTCAGAGCATACAAGCCAAAAACACATACGTAAGCTTAACATGTTTGAGTACAGACATCTACAAATGAAAAGGGCAAAGGAGCCGGACTATCTACAAGACCCTCCAGAGGGCACAAGATCATAGCTGAGGTAACAAGCTAAACATCGAAGTCCACGTGGAACAACTAGTGAGACAAGAGTCTCTCTACAAAACATAAATTAAGCAAACGTGAGTACAAATGTACCCAACAAGACTTACATCAGAACTAGCTACATATGCATCAATATCAACAACGAGATGGTGGGGTTTAACTGCAGCAAGCCAGCTTTGACTCGGTGGCTATCCTGAACTACGACTGCAAGTAACTCCTTTGAGGTGGCGCACACGAGTCCACATATTCACCATATCAATACACCACTATGGATCTGCTGCCGTCTCCCTACGAGAACGCCATCCATAGCACTCACGCTTATCTTGCGTATTTTAGAGTATCCACTTTCACTTGTCTATGAACAGTATATGCAACCCAGAGGTCCTTTACCGCGGACGCGACTATTCGAATAGATCATTTATAACCCTGTAGTGGTGAACTTCTTCACACATGTTTCCACCACTTAGCGTCTGCACACGAGATGTGCTCGGCAGACTTCAAGCAAAAGTCGATGTGGGTGTAGACCACGACCTGACTAACCACACAAGTCCCTAGTCCAGGTTTATTGCCTGTTCAGGTTCCATCCGCAGGGAGTCCGACTGAAGTTTCCACATACGGCCCTGAACGATGTGTGCAGGGTTCCCGAGACACCAAACGGGCGCCCGGTACACCGTGCCACGTGCCTACCGCATCATAGCCCACCCCTCGGGTCAGCATTGTGCACGGCCTCCAGCAAACTACAAACACCAGAAACTACTTGCAACTCCTGGACAGAGGACAAGGGCGGTTAATAAGTCGAGCGGGGTCATATTTCAAGGCCCAACGTGTGGTAGTGGCTGCTACCTCTTGAGCACTGCATTGGTTTTCCATTGAAGAGGAAAGGGTGATGCAGCAAAGTAGCATAAGTATTTCCCTCAGATTTTGAGAACCTGATACGTCTCTGTCGTATCTACTTTTCCAAACACTTTTGCCCTTGTTTTGGACTCTAACTTGCATGATTTGAATGGAAGTAACCCGGACTGACGCTGTTTTCAGCAGAACTGCCATGGTGTTATTTTTGTACAGAAATAAAAGTTCTTGGAATGACCTAAAAATCCACGGAGCAACTTTTCAGAATTAATAAAAAATATTGGCAAAAGAATCAGCGTCAAGGGGCCCATACCCTGCCCACGAGGATGGGGAGCGCGCCCCCTGCCTCGTGGGCTCCCTGGACGTCCACCGACCTCAATTCCAACTCCATATATTTGCTTTCACGGAGAAAAAAAATCAGAGAGAAAGTTTTATCGTGTTTTACGATACGAAGCTGCCACCAAGCCCTTATCTCTCTCGGGAGGGCTGATCTGGAGTCCGTTTGGGGCTCCGGAGAGGGGGATTCATCGCCATCGTCATCATCAACCATCCTCCATCACCAATTTCATGATGCTCACCGCCGTGCGTGAGTAATTCCATCGTAGGCTTGCTGGACGGTGATGGGTTGGATGAGATTTACCATGTAATCAAGTTAGTTTTGTTAGGGTTTGATCCCTAGTATCCATTATGTTCTGAGATTGATGTTGCTATGACTTTGCTATGCTTAATGCTTGTCACTAGGGCCCGAGTGCCATGATTTCAGATATGAACCTATTATGTTTTCATTAATATATGTGAGTTCTTGATCCTATCTTGCAAGTCTATAGTCACCTATTATGTGTTATGATCCTACAACCCCGAAGTGACAATAATCGGGATACTTCTCGGTGATGACCATAGTTTGAGGAGTTCATGTATTCACTATGTGTTAATGCTTTGGTCCGGTACTCTTTTAAAAGGAGGTCTTAATATCCCTTAGTTTTCATTAGGACCCCGCTGCCACGGGAGGGTAGGACAAAAGATGTCATGCAAGTTCTTTTCCATAAGCACGTATGACTATATTCAGAATACATGCCTACATTACATTGATGAATTGGAGCTAGTTCTGTGTCACCCTATGTTATAACTATTACATGAGGAATCGCATCTGACATAATTATCCATCACTGATCCAATGCCTACGAGCTTTTCACATATTGTGCTTTGCTTATTTACTTTACCGTTGCTACTGTTACAACTACTACAAAACTGCTACTGTTACTTTTGCTACTGTTACCGTTACTTCCATACTACTTTGCTACTAAATACTTTGCTGCAGATACTAAGTTATCCAGGTGTAGTTGAATTGACAACTCAACTGCTAATACTTGAGAATATTCTTTGGCTCCCCTTGTGTCGAATCAATAAATTTGGGTTGAATACTCTACCCTCGAAAACTATTGCGATCCCCTACACTTGTGGGTTATCAAGACAATTTTCTAGAGCCCTTACCGGGGAGCATAGCTCTATTCTTTGAGTCACTTGGGATTTATATCTGCTGATCACTATGAGGAACTTGAAAGACGAAAGAACTAAGATTTTCCCCTCAACTACGAGGGGAGGTAAGGAACTGCCATCTAGCTCTGCACTAGATTCTCCTTCTGTTTTGAGTAAGTTTGCGACACCTAAACCTGCTTCTGCTATTAATTATGATATGTCACATGTTATTGATGATTCCACTTCTACTATGCATGATACTTATGATGAAACTACTTTTGTGCTTGATACTACTGTCCCATTAGGTGAATTTCTTGATGAACAACTTGCTAGGGCTAGAGAGAATGAAATAATTGAAACTCATATTATTGAAGATAGTGATGATGAAGGTTCTCCCCCTAAATATGAATTGCATGTTGTTCCAGAGGGTTATGTTATGGATGAAGAAACTACAAGAGATATTCTTGCTTGCAATGATAGGTCTGATCTTAAGAAGTTATTAACTAAACTTAAACAGAAATCTCTAAATGCTAGAATGAAATATGACCCTCTTTTGCTACTTCACCTATCTTTGTTACTGATAAGGATTATGAATTCTCTGTTGATCCTGAGATAATTACTTTGGTTGAATCTGATCCTTTTTATGGCTATGAATCTGAAACTGTTGTGGCACATCTTACTAAGTTAGATGATATAGCCACCCTGTTCACTAATGATTAGAAATCTCGCTACTATTATATCCTTAAGATATTTGCATTCTCATTAAAGGGTGATGCTAAAACTTGGTTTAATTCTCTTGATCCTGGTTGTGTGCATAGTCTCCAGGATATGATTTATTACTTCTCTGCTAAATATTTTCCTGCTCATAAGAAACAAGCTGCCTTGAGGGAAATTTATAATTTTGTGCAAATTGAAGAAGAGAGTCTCCCACAAGCTTGGGGGAGGCTTCTCCGATTAGTTAATGCTTTGCCTGATCATCCTCTTAAGAAAAATGAAATACTTGATATCTTTTATAATGAAATAACCAATGCTTCCAAGGACCACTTGGATAGTTGTGCTGGTTGTGTTTTCAGGGAAAGAACAGTCGATCGAGCTGAATTGCTATTGAATAATATGTTGCCTAATGAAAATAATTGGATTCTTCCTGAGCCAATTCCTGAACCAACTCCTAAACCAACTCCTAAACCAACTCCAAAGAAAAGGGGAGTTCTATTTCTCAGTCTTGAAGATATGCAAGAGGCAAAGAAATCTATGAAATAAAAAGGTATTAAAGCTGAAGATGCTAAGAATTTACCTCATGTTGAAGAAATACATGGTCTTAATATACCACCTATTGAAGAAACACATGGTCTTGATAACCCGACACATGTAGTAAAGGTAAATTCTCTCTATAGATATGATAAAGTTGAAATCCCGTCTACTAAGTTTCCTAGCCGATGTTTAGATGAATTTGATGACTTTATGGCTAGACAGGAAAACTTCAATGCTTATGTTGGTAGAGAATTAAAGAGTAATTCTTACATGATTGGACGCTTGAGTGATTATATGGCTAGAGTTAAAGGTGAACTTAAACTCATTAGTAAATATGCTTCCATGGTTACCACTCAAGCTGAACAAGTACTTAAAGCTTAAAGTGAATTGCTCGATGAATTAAATAATAAACATGATTTTGCTGTTAGAGTGGCTACTAGAACTGGTAAAATGACTCAGGAACCTTTGTATCCTGAAGGCCAACCTAACAAAATCGAGCAAGATTCTCAGAGAAATAATTTAGATACACCTAGTCCTTCTAAAAAGAAGAAAAAGAAAAATGATAGGACTTATGCATGCTTCTAGTGAACCTATTGTAGACACACCTGAGAATCCCAAATGATATTTCTATTTCTGATGCTGAAATACAATCAGGTGATGAACAAGAACCTAGTGATAATGTTAATGATAATGTTCATGTTGACGCTCAACCGAGCAATAATAATGATGTAGAGATTGAACCTGCTGTACTTGATAACCCATAATCAAAGAATCAATGTTATGATAAGAGAGAGTTTGTTGCTAGGAAGCATGGTAAAGAAAGAGAACCATGGGTTCAGAAACCCATGCCTTTTCCTCCTAAACCATCCAAGAAAAAGGATGATGAGGATTTTGAGCGCTTTGCTGAAATGATTAGATCTATCTTCTTACGTATGCGCTTAACTGATATGCTTAAAGTTAATCCTTATGCTAAGTACATGAAGGATATTATTACAAATAAAAGAAAGATACCGGAGCTGAAATTTCCACCATGCTTGCTAATTACACTTATAAAGGTGGAATATCTAAGAAACTTGGAGATCCAGGAGTATCAACTATACCATGCTCCATTAAAAGAAACTATGTTAAAACTTCTTTATGTGATCTTGGAGACGGTGTTAGTGTTATGCCTCTCTCTTTATATCGTAGACTTGAATTGAATAAGTTGACACCTACTGAAATATCTTTGCAAATGGCTGATAAATCAACTGCTATACCTGTCGGTATTTGTGAGGATGTACCTATTGTGGTTGCAAACGTCACTATCTTAACGGACTTTGTTATTCTTGATATTCCCGAGGATGATAGTATGTCGATTATCCTTGGTAGACCCTTTTTGAATACTGCAGGGGCTGTTATTGATTGCAACAAAGGCTGTCGGTGTACAAAAGTAGGGGCTCTCGTTTTGACCCATTTACTTGTGCACGGACAGTCAAAGCCACGTTCCGCGGCCACGCATAGTAGGGCAAAGGAGGGAAGCCGGAGAGAAGCCGAAGGCACAAAACAAACAAGGCAACATCAAGGACCAAGGCCACAAAGTGCAGACGAGCGAAGCAGGTTTCCCCGGCAAGGCCCTTGCCGAGGCAGCCTCCGCAGCCCCGGCAAGCCCCTTGCTGGGGCGGCTCGCCCGCACTAGCGGAGTAAGCCACCCTTGAAGCCCATGGTCTCCAACGCTAGCAAGCACGTTGGACCAGGGCTCGGGAGGCACCTCCATGGTGGCATGCAGATCTTTGTGAAGACAAATAATACTCAAGATCAGATGATGATTGGAGGGCAACACTCCCCGTCAAGATCCTTAGCGAAGAAACCCACAAGACCCCCGACAAGATCCTTGCCGGGGATGCCAGCGCGCCACGGCAGGACCCTTACTGGGCTACCCGGCAAGACCCTTGCCGGGTCACCCGACAAGGCCCTTGCCAGAGGCGATAGCAGGGCCACTGCCAGGCCCGCACCAACCAACTCCCCGCCACCATTCGCATGCAGCTACCAGCCCAACCAGCTGGGCAGGCACCTGTGTGGCAACATGTAGCTTCCAGGCCAACTCAGCATGCACATGCGTGGCGGCATGCAGATCTTCGTGGAGGCTCCACCATCACGCCACCTCAGCTGCTTGCCAGCCTACATGGCACCACATGCATCGCTGGCCAGGGCGCGTGTCGAAGCGAGGATGAGCGATGACGGACGGGACGGGCCTCGCTCCCGTCCCCGATAAAGTGAAGGGACACCTAAGCCACGCATTAAATGCATCTTGTCCTGTAATACGAGCGATAAGCTCGCAACACTGTAGGCTCTTTCCACCTCATGTGTGCCACTGTGGCAGCCCCTTCCGCCTATAAAAGGAGGCCCATGGCATACATGAAAAGGGATTGGGGCTCTTTCGAACCAGGCAGTACCCATAGCTAGTTCGAGAGCTCAAGAACACTGAATGCATCCACCAAAGCAGGACTAGGGTTTTACGCATCCTCGCGGCCCGAACCTGGGTAAACGATCCTTGTGCCAATTGCTAATCCTGCTCTTCTCACAACCCCATGCCCCGCAACTGTAGTAGGGATTCTTGTGATCCCATAGGTGTCGTTTCCCACCGACATCTTTGGCGCACTAGGTAGGGGGCGCAACTGTGAGGATCTGGTCTAGTAGTTGGCCTGGTAGTTCTTCGTCGCCACGGCTCCCACGGAGAAGGCGGCCAAGAGAGCGGCGCTGCGTGCGAGCTCAAGGGACGCCAGGGCGGTGAAGAGAAAGCTAAGTCATGCCGACCTTTAAATTTTCCCCTTAATATAAGGTTATCATCCTCGGAGATTCTGCCTATGTATGGAAAACCTGCATGCAGAGGAGCCCTCCCACGATTGGCAATGCCTTTGTTCTGTTTCTAGTCCGCTCAAAAGTTCAAGCGGCCGCATAGAGAGCGGCAGGGTAGCCTTCCGCCGTCAGCAACACTCTCGACTCTGACTCGAGTCAAACTCGACAGATCGAGCGGCCGCGTTGAGGGTGGTAAGGTGGTTTGCCCGGTAGCAAGCACACCCGGCAGGCTAATGGGGATCCGTCCTCAAGACGCCACCCTAGATTTACGCACCGGCAAGCCTACCCAGTCAGCGTAGGGTGGACATACAAAGGAAAATCGAAAAGGAAATAACATGCATAGTGTCAGGAGTACTCCAGAGTTATATTACATAAATTGCTGCCGCGGTTCTAACTAAAGATAGCAAATGACTTGGTCATGAACTTGCAGCGGCAGTAAGGAACGAGGTGCCTAGTCCCGGCGCTGGCCTCCACCTCTTGATTTTGTCGATGCGGCTGAGGATGGGCCTGATACGCTCATTGAGCGCCGCGGATGTCAGCATCCTCCGGCAAGCTCTTCAACGCAGCTTCGAAGTCAAGGTCAGGATGCCAGTGCGCTATCTTGGCAAGCAACCTGGTCATGACACCCCGGCAAAGCATCCGGGACTCCTCGGCCAGGGAGGCTGTCCGATCAGAGTGAAGCCGTTCCAGAGCGCCGACGCCCCTTTCAAAGTACAGGGTCTGGTTGGCGTTGGGGCTCAGGCTCGTCTCCGGGGTGTACCTCATGTCCGACATCCCCATGATTCCCAGCTGCGTGGCGGCCGATTCTGTGACGGCGGCAAGGCGTTCGAGCCAACGCTTCTCACTGGCCATGTGGTCTTTGAGGTTGGCGGTGTCGTTCATCTGCAGCTGCTTCTCGGTCTCCAGCTCCTTGGTCAGATCCCCTCTCGGCTTTGGCCTCCAACAACATCTTCTCGAGATATCCCAGCTTCAGCTTGAGATCTCTGATGGAGTTGTTGGCTTCGGAGAGTTCTTCGGCCTTGCTGACGAACGCACCCTGTGCCTCCACCAGGGCGCCGTTGAGCGTGTCCTTCTCCGTGGACAGCTTCAAAGCTTGCTCCTCCAGCTCCTTCACCTTGACAGCGTGAGCCAAAGCCTGGGCATTGAGTGCCTCCTGATGCCTCTGTTCCAGCTCTTGGGTCTGCTGCACGATGAGCTTGTCCACCTCTTCATCTTTGCGCGGAGCGTGGCGGCAAGCTTCTTCTCGCGCTTGGCAAGATCCTCCTCCTGGGAGTTCAGTGCGGCCTCGCGCTCGGTCCGGACGGCCGCGGCTTCGTCAGCCAATTTCTTCACCGTCTCTTGGGCCTTCTCGACGTCGGCAGCTTCAGGGTGAGCTCCACGTCACGCTTGGCCAGTTTGCCCTGGGCGGCCTTCAGCTCTTGAGCCTGGCGAAACCAGTCCTGCGCTTCGGCGACGCGCCCCTTGAAGTCCGCCTCCGCTTTCTCCACCACCGCCGTCCTGGACTTGGCCTTGTACAGACGGGCGTAGTGGAGCGCCTGGAGCTTCCGAAAGCTGGCGCCCATGGCTTAGAGCAGCCGCTCCTCCTGGGAGCCGTCGCCACCAACGCCCAGCTCATTGACGACCTCGAACCCGGCAGTGGCAAGCACCTCCTCGTCGAACACCTCTCCCTCAAAGGGAGCCCTGGTGCTCGACGCGCCTAGGAGGTGGACGAAGAGGTCGTCGCTCACCCTCAAGTACCTGCCGGAGCCAGAGGCAGCGGAGGAGGAGGGCAGGTCGTCAAACGCCACCTCCTCGGCAGCGGCCTTGCCGGCTTCCCCGGCAGCCCCCTTGCCGGGTTCTTCGGCGGGCTCCTTGGCGGCGTCCTTAGCAACACCCTCGGCGCTCTCCTCGGCAGTGATCTTCTCGGCCTGCGCCGCGACATCCGCGGCGCTGTCCTTGATGACGGTGTCGACGTCCTCTGAGTCCATCAAGGAGGGGTCTGGATGCCAAGAAGGAGACAGGGCGGGGCCGAGATCAAAAGCCAGTAAAAAAAGAAGAAGAAAGGAAGAACGCGAGCGGAAATGAAGGACGAGTGGCTTACCCGTGCCGGGCCGAGAGGCAGAATTCCCTTCTCCGCCAAGGTTTGGCGTTGAGGCGAAGCCGCCGGCGCCCGTGTTCTCCTCCTCCTCCTCCGTGTGCATGGCCTTGGCGCTTGGTGCCCTTGTCGGGGACGCCCCTCGGGGTGGCGTGGTCGATGGGGGCGGCACGTAGGGAGAAGCCCTCTGTGGCTCCCCTTGATGCTGCTCCCCTCCTACATCCACGACATGGTCAGTACCAAAGCGTCGTGCACAGTGCATGTTGATGAAGGATGGGTGATGGACTCACACTGGGGGCTGGGCAGGGGGCTGCTGTCCGGGCTGCTCAACACCACCAGTGGCGTGCTGGAGGTGCCTGCCGGGGGCTGGCCACTCATCGAAATCCTGGCCCTCTTCACCCTCTGGGCCAGCGTCTCCACGTCCCTGCAAAATAAGGATAATTCAGAATGGGCGGCACCATTGGAGGAAAAAAAGAGGGCAGGGAGAAAGCATAGCTTACTCTTCCTCCTCCTCCTCCTTCTCCTCCTCCTCTGCTGTTTTCCTCTTCCTCTCTGGGCTGAGGGGCCCAAAGTCAAACGCGATCCCCACGCCAATGTTTGCCAGCGAAGGGGAAGGCGATGGCGTTCGGGCGCGCTTGGACGACGAAGAAGCAGATGCCTTCTTCTTTGACGCCACAGCCTTCGCCGCCTTCTTCATCGCCACTGCCCTCGTCTGGCACACAGGCGCCTCCTGGGCCTGCCGCAGTTGCGCGGCCCTGTCAGGGCGGACCGGCTCGCCGGAGGTGGCCCGCCGCAGGACCCGCCCTTTTCCGGTGATTGGAGGGTCGATGATATGTCTCCAACGTATCTATTTTTTCAAACACTTTTGCCCTTGTTTTGGACTCTAACTTGCATGATTTGAATGAAACTAACCTGGACTGACGCTGTTTTCAGCAGAACTGCCATGATGTTGTTTTATGTGTAGAAAAAAAAGTTCTTGGAATGTCCTGGAAATCCACGGAGGCACTTTTTGGAATTAATAAGAATTTTTGGCGAAAGAATTAGTGCCAGGGGGCCCACGGCCTGTCCACGAGACAGGGGGACGCGCCCCCCCTAGGGCGCGGCCCCCTATCTCGCGGGCCCCCTGGACCTCATCCGACCTCAACTCCAACTCCATATATTCCGTCTCGTGGAGAAAAAAATCAGAGAGAAAGTTTCATCACGTTTTACGACATGGAGCCACCGCCAAGCCCTAATCTCTCTCGGGAGGGCTGATCTGGAGTACGTTCGGGGCTCTGGAGAGGGGGATTCGTCGCCGTCGTCATCATCAACCATCCTCCATCACCAATTTCATGATGCTCACCGCCGTGCGTGAGTAATTCCATCGTAGGCTTGCTGGACGGTGATGGGTTGGATGAGATTTACCATGTAATCAAGTTAGTTTTGTTAGGGTTTGATCCCTAGTATCCACTATGTTCTGAGATTGATGTTGCTATGACTTTTCTATGCTTAATGCTTGTCACTAGGGCCCGAGTGCCATGATTTCAGATCTGAACCTATTTTGTTTTCATGAATATATGTGTGTTCTTGATCCTATCTTGCAAGTCTATAGTCACCTATTATGTGTTATGATCCGACAACCCCGAAGTGACAATAATTGGGATACTTCTCGGTGATGACCGTAGTTTGAGGAGTTCATGTATTCAGTATGTGCTAATATTTTGTTCCGGTTCTCTATTAAAAGGAGGCCTTAATATCCCTTAGTTTCCGCTAGGACCCCGCTGAACACGGGAGGGTAGGACAAAAGATGTCATGCAAGTTCTTTTCCATAAGCACGTATGACTATTTATGAAATACATGCTGTTGGAAATATGCCCTAGAGGCAATAATAAAAGCATTATTATTATATTTCCTTGTTCATGATAATTGTCTTTTATTCATGCTATAACTGTATTATCCGGAAATCGTAATACACGTGTGAATGCATAGACCATAACATGTCCCTAGTAAGCCTCTAGTGGACTAGCTCGTTGGTCAACAGATAGTCATGGTTTCCTGACTATGGACATTAGATGTCATTGACAACGGGATCACATCATTAGGAGAATGATGTGATGGACAAGACCCAATCCTAAGCATAGCACAAGATCGTGTAGTTTGTTTTGCTAGAGCTTTTTCAATGTCAAGTATCTCTTCCTTAGACCATGAGATCGTGTAACTCCCGGATACCGTAAGAGTGCTTTGGGTGTACCAAACGTCACAACATAACTGGGTGACTATAAAGGTGCACTACAGGTATCTCCAAAAGTGTCTGTTGGGTTGACACGGATCGAGACTGGGATTTGTCACTCCGTATGACGGAGAGGTATCTCTGGGCCCACTCAGTAATGCATCATCATAATGAGCTCAAAGTGACCAAGTGTTTGGTCACAGGATCATGCATTATGGTACGAGTAAAGTGACTTTCCGGTAACGAGACTGAACGAGGTATTGGGATACCGACGATTGAGTCTCGGGCATGTAACGTACTGATTGACAAAGGGAATTGTATACGGGGTTGTTTGAATCCTCGACATCGTGGTTCATCCGATGAGATCATCGAGGAGCATGTGGGAGCCAACATGGGTATCCAGATCCCGCTGTTGGTTATTGCCCGAGAGCCGTCTCGGTCATGTCTACGTGTCTCCCGAACCCGTAGGGTCTACACACTTAAGGTTCGGTGATGCTAGGGTTGTATGAATATGAGTATGCAGCATACCGAATGTTGTTCGGAGTCCCGGATGAGATCCCGGACGTCACGAGGAGTTCCGTAATGGTCCGGAGGTAAAGAATTATATATAGGAAGTGGTATTTCGGCCATCGGGAAAGTTTCGGGGTCACCCGGTATTGTACCGGGACCACCGGAAGGGTCCCGGGGGTCCACCGGGTGGGGCCACCCATCCCAGAGGTCCCCAAGGGCTGAAGTGGGGAGGGGAACCAGCCCATAGTGGGCTGGTGCGCCCCCCTTGGCCCACCCCCTGCGCCTAGGGTTGAAACCCTAGGGTGGGGGGGGGGCGCCCCACTTGCGTTGGGGGGTACTCCACCCCCTTGGCCGCCGCCCCCCTTGGGAGATTGGATCTCCCAGGGCCGGCGCCCCCCCTGGGGGCCTATATTAAGGGAGGGGGGGAGGGGGCAGCCGCACCCTGAAGTCCTGGCGCCCCCTCCCCCTGCTACACCTCTTCCTCCTCCGTCACGTGCTTGGCGAAGCCCTGCCGGAGTGCTGCTGCTCCACCACCACCACGCTGTTGTGCTGCTGCTGGAGCCATCATCGTCAACCTCTCCTCCCCCCTTGCTAGATCAAGAAGGAGGAGACGTCATCCGCTCCGTACGTGTGTTGAACATGGAGGTGCCGTCCGTTCGGTGCTAGGATCTCCGATGATAGGATCACGACGAGAACGACTACTTCAACCCCGTTCTTTTGAACGCTTCCGCTCGTGATCTACAAAGTGGTATGTAGATGCATCTCCCATGACTCGTTGCTTAGATGAACTCATAGATGGATCTTGGTGAAACAGTGGCATCATGAGCTAGGTCTATGCGTAGTTCTCTATTGCACGAGTAGAACACAATTTTGTTGTGGGCGTAGATCTTGTCAACTTGCTTGCCGCTACTAGTCTTATCTTGCTTCAGCGGTATTGTGGGATGAAGCGGCCCGGACCAACCTTACACGTACGCTTACGTGAGACCGGTTCCACCGACTAACATGCACTAGTTGCATAAGGTGGCTGGCGGGTGTCTGTCTCTCCCACTTTAGTTGAAGCGGATTCGATGAAAAGGGTCCTTATGAAGGGTAAATAGAAGTTGACAAAATCACGTTGTGGTTATTCGTAGGTAAGAAAACGTTCTTGCTAGAACCCAATTGCAGCCACGTAAAAGATGCAACAACAATTAGAGGACGTCTAACTTGTTTTTGCAGCAATTGTCATGTGATGTGATATGGCCAGAAGTTGTGATGAATGATGAATGATATATTGTGATGTATGAGATCATGTTCTTGTAATAGGAATCACGACTTGCATGTCGATGAGTATGACAACCGGCAGGAGCCATAGGAGTTGTCTTTATTTTTTGTATGACCTGCGTGTCATTGAAGAACACCATGTAAATTACTTTACTTTATTGCTAAACGCGTTAGCCATAGAATTAGAAGTAGTCATTGGCGTGACAACTTCATGAAGACACGATGATGGAGATCATGATGATGGAGATCATGGTGTCATGCCGGTGACGAAGATGATCATGGAGCCCCGAAGATGGAGATCGAAGGAGCTATATGATATTGGCCATATCATGTCACTACTATATAATTGCATGTGATGTTTATTATGTTTATGCATCTTGTTTACTTAGAACGACGGTAGTAAATAAGATGATCCCTTATAATAATTTCAAGAAAGTGTTCCCCCTAACTATGCACCGTTGCTAAAGTTCGTCGTTTCGAAGCACCACGTGATGATCGGGTGTGATAGATCCTTACGTTCACATACAACGGGTGTAAGACAGATTTACACATGCAGAACACTTAGGGTTAAGTTGACGAGCCTAGCATGTACAGACATGGCCTCGGAACACAGAGACCGAAAGGTCGAACACGAGTCGTATGGAAGATACGATCAACATGGAGATGTTCACCGACGATGACTAGTCCATCTCACATGATGATCGGACACGGCCTAGTCGACTCGGATCGTGTAACACTTAGATGACTAGAGGGATGTCAAATCTGAGTGGGAGTTCATTAAAATAATTTGATTAGATGAACTTAATTATCATGAACTTAGTCTAAAACTTTTTTGCAAAATATGTCTTGTAGATCAAATGGCCAACGCTCATGTCAACATGAACTTCAACGCGTTCCTAGAGAAAACCAAGCTGAAAGATGATGGCAGCAACTATACGGGACCGGGTCCGGAACCTGAGGATCATCCTCATAGCTGCCAGGAAACAATATGTCCTAGAAGGACCGCTAGGTGACGCTCCCGTCCCAGAGAACCAAGACATTATGAATGCTTGGCAGTCTCGTGCTGATGATTACTCCCTCGTTCAGTGCGGCATGCTTTACAGCTTAGAACCGGGGCTCCAAAAGCGTTTTGAGCAACACAGAGCATATGAGATGTTCGAGGAGCTGAAACTAGTTTTCCAAGCTCATGCCCGGGTCGAGAGATATGAAGTCTCCGACAAGTTCTATAGTTGTAAGATGGAGGAAAACAGTTCTGTCAGTGAGCATATACTCAAAATGTCTGGGTTGCACAACTGCCTGTCCCAGTTGGACATTAACCTCCCGGATGAGGCGGTCATTGACAGAATCCTTCAGTCGCTCCCACCAAGCTACAAGAGCTTTGTGATGAACTACAATATGCAGGGGATGGTGAAGACCATTCCTGAAGTATTTTCAATGCTGAAGTCAGCAGAGGTTGAAATCAAGAAAGAACATCAAGTGTTGATGGTCAATAAGACCACTAAGTTCAAGAAGGGAAAGGGTAAGAAGAACTTCAAGAAGAACGACAAAGATGTTGCCGCGCCCGGTAAGCCAGTTGCCGGGAAGAAGTCTAAGAATGGACCCAAGCCTGAAACTGAGTGCTTTTATTGCAAGGGGAAGGGTCACTGGAAGCGGAACTGCCCCAAATACTTAGTGGACAAGAAGGCCGGCAACACTAAAGGTATATTTGATATACATGTAATTGATGTGTACCTTACCAGTACTCATAGTAACTCCTGGGTATTTGATACCGGTGCCGTTGCTCACATTTGTAACTCACAGCAGGAGCTACGGAATAAGCGGAGACTGGCGAAGGACGAGGTGACGATGCGCGTCGGGAATGGTTCCAAGGTCGATGTGATCGCCGTCGGCACGCTACCTCTACATTTACCTACGGGATTAGTTTTAAACCTCAATAATTGTTATTTAGTGCCAAGTTTGAGCATGAACATTGTATCTGGATCTCGTTTGATACGAGATGGCTACTCATTTAAATCCGAGAATAATGGTTGTTCTATTTATATGAGAGATATGTTTTATGGTCATGCCCCGATGGTCAATGGTTTATTCTTAATGAATCTCGAACGTAATGTTACACATATTCATAGCGTGAATACCAAAAGATGTAAAGTTGATAACGATAGTCCCACATACTTGTGGCACTGCCGCCTTGGTCACATTGGTGTCAAGCGCATGAAGAAGCTCCATGCTGATGGACTTTTAGAGTCTCTCGATTATGAATCATTTGACACATGTGAACCATGCCTCATGGGCAAAATGACCAAGACCCTGTTCTCCGGAACAATGGAGCGAGCAACCAACTTGTTGGAAATCATACATACCGATGTGTGTGGTCCAATGAGCGTTGAGGCTCGCGGAGGATATCGTTATGTTCTCACTCTCACTGATGACTTGAGTAGATATGGGTATGTCTACTTGATGAAACACAAGTCTGAGACCTTTGAAAAGTTCAAGGAATTTCAGAATGAAGTAGAGAATCAACATGACCGAAAGATAAAATTCTTACGATCGGATCGTGGAGGAGAATATTTAAGTCACGAATTTGGTACACACTTAAGAAAATGTGGAATCGTTTCACAACTCACACCGCCTGGAACACCTCAGCGTAATGGTGTGGCCGAACATCGTAATCGCACTCTATTGGATATGGTGCGATCTATGATGTCTCTTACCGACTTACCGCTATCATTTTGGGGATACGCTCTAGAGACAGCTACATTCACTTTAAATAGGGCACCGTCTAAATCCGTTGAGATGACACCGTATGAATTATGGTTTGGGAAGAAACCTAAGCTGTCGTTTCTAAAAGTTTGGGGATGCGATGCTTATGTCAAGAAACTTCAACCTAAAAAGCTCGAACCCAAGTCCGAAAGATGCGTCTTCATAGGATACCCTAAAGAAACCATTGGGTATACCTTCTACTTAAGATCCGAGGGCAAGATCTTTGTTGCCAAGAAAGGATCCTTTCTGGAAAAAGAGTTTCTCTCGAAAGAAGTAAGTGGGAGGAAAGTAGAACTCGATGAAGTACTACCTCTTGAACGGGATAGTAGTGCAGCTCAGGAAAATGTTCCTGTGATGCCTACACCAACTGAAGAGGAAAATAATGATGATGATCAAGGTACTTCGAATCAAGTTGCTACTGAACTTCGTAGGTCCACAAGGACACGTTCCGCACTTGAGTGGTACGGCAACCCTGTCCTGGAAATCATGTTGTTGGACAACGGTGAACCTTCGAACTATGAAGAGGCAATGGCGGGCCCAGATTCCAACAAATGGCTAGAAGCCATGAAATTCGAGATAGAATCCATGTATGAAAACAAAGTATGGACTTTGACTGACTTGCCCGATGATCGGCGAGCGATAGAAAACAAATGGATTTTTAAGAAGAAGACGGACGCGGATGGAAATGTCACCATCTATAAAGCTCGACTTGTCGCTAAGGGTTATCGGCAAGTTCAAGGGATTGACTACGATGAGACTTTCTCTCCCGTAGCGAAGCTTAAGTCCGTCCGAATCATGTTAGCAATTGCCGCATACTATGATTATGAGATATGGCAGATGGACGTCAAAACGGCATTCCTTAACGGGCATCTTAAGGAAGAACTGTATATGATGCAGCCGGAGGGTTTTGTCGATCCTAAGAATGCTAACAAAGTTTGCAAGCTCCAGCGATCCATTTATGGGCTGGTGCAAGCATCTCGAAGTTGGAACATTCGCTTTGATGAGATGATCAAAGTGTTTGGGTTTATGCAGACTTATGGAGAAGCCTGCGTTTACAAGAAAGTGAGTGGGAGCTCTGTAGCATTTCTCATATTATATGTAGATGACATACTTTTGATGGGAAATGATATAGAACTTTTGGACAGCATTAAGGCCTACTTGAATAAGTGTTTTTCAATGAAGGACCTTGGAGAAGCTGCTTATATATTAGGCATCAAGATCTATAGAGATAGATCGAGATGCCTCACAGGTCTTTCACAAAGCACATACCTTGATAAGATTTTGAAGAAGTTCAAAATGGATCAGTCCAAGAAGGGGTTCTTGCCTGTATTGCAAGGTGTGAGATTGAGCTCGGCTCAATGCATGACCATGGCAAAAGATAAAGAAGAGATGAGTGTCATCCCCTATGCTTCAGCCATAGGATCTATTATGTATGCCATGATGTGTACCATACCTGATGTAAACCTTGCCGTAAGTTTGGTAGGAAGGTACCAAAGTAATCCCGGCAAGGAACACTGGACAGCGGTCAAGAATATCCTAAAGTACCTAAAAAGGGCGAAGGACATGTTTCTCGTTTATGGAGGTGACGAAGAGCTCGTCGTAAAGGGTTCCGTCGATGCTAGCTTCGACACAGATCTGGATGACTCTAAGTCACAAACCGGATACGTGTATATGTTGAATGGTGGAGCAGTAAGCTGGTGCAGCTGCAAGCAGAGCGTCATGGCGGGATCTACATGTGAAGCGGAGTACATGGCAGCCTCGGAGGCAGCGCATGAAGCAATTTGGGTGAAGGAGTTCATTACCGACCTAGGATTCATACCCAATGCGTCGGGGCCGATCAAACTCTTCTGTGACAACACTGGAGCTATTGCCCTTGCCAAGGAGCCCAGGTTTCACAAGAAGACCAGGCACATCAAGCGTCATTTCAACTCCATCCGTGAAAATGTTCAAGATGGAGACATAGATATTTGCAAAGTACATACGGATCTGAATGTCGCAGATCCGTTGACTAAACCTCTCTCGCGAGCAAAACATGATCAACACCAGAACTCTATGGGTGTTCGATTCATCACAATGTAACTAGATTATTGACTCTAGTGCAAGTGGGAGACTGTTGGAAATATGCCCTAGAGGCAATAATAAAAGCATTATTATTATATTTCCTTGTTCATGATAATTGTCTTTTATTCATGCTATAACTGTATTATCTGGAAATCCTAATACACGTGTGAATGCATGGACCATAACATGTCCCTAGTAAGCCTCTAGTTGACTAGCTCGTTGGTCAACAGATTGTCATGGTTTCCTGACTATGGACATTAGATGTCATTGACAACGGGATCACATCATTAGGAGAATGATGTGATGGACAAGACCCAATCCTAAGCATAGCACAAGATCGTGTAGTTCGTTTTGCTAGAGCTTTTTCAATGTCAAGTATCTCTTCCTTAGACCATGAGATCGTGTAACTCCCGGATACCGTAAGAGTGCTTTGGGTGTACCAAACGTCACAATGTAACTGGGTGACTATAAAGGTGCACTACAGGTATCTCCAAAAGTGTCTGTTGGGTTGACACGGATCGAGACTGGGATTTGTCACTCCGTATGACGGAGAGGTATCTCTGGGCCCACTCGGTAATGCATCATCATAATGAGCTCAAAGTGACCAAGTGTTTGGTCACAGGATCATGCATTACGGTACGAGTAAAGTGACTTGCCGGTAATGAGACTGAACGAGGTATTGGGATACCAACGATCGAGTCTCGGGCATGTAACGTACCGATTGACAAAGGGAATTGTATACGGGGTTGTTCGAATCCTCGACATCGTGGTTCATCCGATGAGATCATCGAGGAGCATGTGGGAGCCAACATGGGTATCCAGATCCCGCCGTTGGTTATTGCCCGAGAGCCGTCTCGGTCATGTCTACGTGTCTCCCGAACCCGTAGGGTCTACACACTTAAGGTTCGGTGACGCTAGGGTTGTATGAATATGAGTATGCAGCATATCGAATGTTGTTCGGAGTCCCAAATGAGATCCCGGATATCACGAGGAGTTCCGGAATGGTCTGGAGGTAAAGAATTATATATAGGAAGTGGTATTTCGGCCATCGGGAAAGTTTCGGGGTCGCCCGGTATTGTACCGGGACCACCGGAAGGGTCCCGGGGGTCCACCGGGTGGGGCCACCCATCCCGGAGGGCCCCAAGGGCTGAAGTGGGGAGGGGAACCAGCCCATAGTGGGCTGGTGTGCCCCCCCTTGGCCCACCCCCTGCGCCTAGGGTTGTAACCCTAGGGTGGGGGGGGGGGCGCCCCACTTGCCTTGGGGGGTACTCCACCCCCTTGGCCGCCGCCCCCCTTGGGAGATTGGATCTCCCAGGGCCGGCGCCCCCCATGGGGGCCTATATAAAGGGAGGGGGGGAGGGGGCAGCCGCACCCTGAAGTCCTGGCGCCCCCTCCCCCTGCTACACCTCTTCCTCCTCCGTCACGTGCTTGGCAAAGCCCTGCCGGAGTGCTGCTGCTCCACCACCACCATGTCGTTGTGCTGCTGCTGGAGCCATCATCATCAACCTCTCCTTCCCCCTTGCTGGATCAAGAAGGAGGAGACGTCATCCGCTCCGTACGTGTGTTGAACGCGGAGGTGCCGTCCGTTCGGCGCTAGGATCTCCGGTGATAGGATCACGACGAGAACGACTACTTCAACCCCGTTCTTTTGAACGCTTCCGCTCGCGATCTACAAAGTGGTATGTAGATGCATCTCCCATGACTCGTTTCTTAGATGAACTCATAGATGGATCTTGGTGAAACCGTAGGAAAAATTTTAATTTTCTGCAACGTTCCCCAACATATGCCTACATTACATTGATGAACTGGAGCTAGTTCTATATCACCCTATGTTATAACTATTGCATGAGGAATCGCATCCGGCATAATTATCCATCACTGATCCATTGCCTACGAGCTTTTCATATATTGTTCTTCGCTTATTTACTTTTTTGTTGCCACTGTTACAACTATTACAAAAACCCAAAAATATTTATCTTTACTTTTGCTACCATTACCTTTAGTATCATACCACTTTTGCTACTAAACACTTTGCTGCAGATACTAAGTTATCCAGGTTTGGTTGAATTGACAACTCAACTGCTAATACTCAAGAATATTCTTTGGCTCCCCTTGTGTCGAATCAATAAATTTGGGTTGAATACTCTACCCTCGAAAGCTGTTGCGATCCCCTATACTTGTGGGTTATCAAGACCAATTTCTGGCACCGTTGCCGGGGATCATAGTTCTATTCTCTGAGTCACTTGGGATTTATATCTGTTGATCACTATGAAGAACTTGAAAGACGATCAAACTACTATTTTGCCCTCAACTACGAGGGGAGTAAGGAACAGCCATCTAGCTCTGCACTAGATTCTCCTTCTGTTATTAGTAGGCTTGCAACACCTAAACCTACTACTGCTATGAACTCTGATATGTCGCATGTTATTGATGATGCCACTTCTGCTATGCATGATGAAACTACTTCTGTGCGTGATACTACTGTGCCATTAGGTGAATTTCTTGATGAACAACTTGCTAGAGTTAGGGGGAATGAAAATATTGAAGAACCTATTATTGATGATAGTGATGATGAAGGTTCCCCCAATGATTATGTATTACCTGTTGTTCCTAAGGGTTCTGTTATGAATGAAAAAGCTGCTATGGAAATTCTTGCTTGCAATGATAGAAATGATCTTAAGAAATTATTAGCTAAATGGAAGCAGCAGTCTCTTAATGCTAGAATGAAACCCGATCCTGCTTTTGCTACTTCACCTATCTGTGTTACTGATAAGGATTATGAATTCTCTGTTGATCCTGATATTATTACTTTAGTTGAATCTGATCCTTTTTATGGCCTTGAATCTGAAACTGTTGTGGCACATCTTACCAAGTTGAATGATATAGCCACCCTGTTTACTAATGATGAGAAGTCTCGCTATTTATATATCCTTAAGATATTCTCGTTCTCATTAAAGGGTGATGCTAAGACTTGGTATAATTCTCTTGCTCCTAGCGAAAGAATTAATGGCGGAAGAGCACCCTGTTGGGGTGCACCCCGGCGAAGCCCTCGCAGAGGCGTGCGAAGAGAGCCATGCACGCCATGGCATTCGGGGTGAAATACAGAAGGCGGAAGCCGTAGGTGTGCATGATATTCTTGAAAAAAGTCAGAGAAGGGGGGCAGAGCCTGCAAGAGAAGTAGTCAACGAAGAAGGGGTACCGATTTGGGGCGGCCCCGGCGCTGGCAGGGACGACATGCGTGGCTGGATGGCCTGTCTTCTCTCCTCCCGTCTTCACCCCCACAGATCTTTGAAGAAATCCCGGAGCTCGGGCACCTCGACCATCAAGGGAAAATAGGCGAACTACGCCCGTCGCGTCACCAGCTTGCTCTCCGGCTGCTTCGCCGCCCCGGCGTCTTTAGCCACTCCTTTGCTTTTGGTGGACTTGGGCGCCATGGCGGTTACGAGAGGCAAGAGAGCAGAGGATGGCGAAAGCACGGCGATGATGAACAGAAACAGGGGGCTCGAGAAGGAGGAAGAAAGGGGGCGGCAGTTCTAAGATTGGAGAAGGCGCAAGGAGGGTAAAGTGAGCAGCGCACCCGCGGTTATTCCTTTTTACGGGGAAGGCGCGGGCCGCCTCCTTTCCCATTAACTGCGATACGATGCATGTGTGCGGAAACCGTCCCACGCACGCCACCCATGTCACACACGCGCGCGCGACCCCCACGTCGCGCGTTCAACACAGGTCGTGGAGAAGCACAGCGGACGGAGCAGTTACTGTGATAAAATCCGCCCCGCCTACCCGCGCACCGTTCTAGGCCTGGCCCAACAACGTGTCGCGCTTATGTATGGCCCAGGCCCGGGGGTTCCTGTCGGTGTACAAAAGTAGGGGCTCTCCTTTTGACCCCTTTACTTGTGCACGGGCAGTAAGAGCCACGCGTCGCAGCCACGCATAGCAGGGCAAAGGAGGGAAGCTGGAGAGAAGCCGAAGGCACAAGACAAACAAGCCAACATCAAGGACCAAGGCCAAAAAGTGCAGATGGGAGAAGCAGGTTTCCCCGGCAAGGCCCTTGTCGGGGCAGCCTCCGTAGCCCCGACAAGCCCCTTGCCGGGGCGGCTTGCCCACACCAGCGGAGTAAGCTACCCTCGAAGCCCACATTCTCCAACGCCAGCAACCACCTTGGACTAGGGCTCGGGAGGCACCTCCATGGTGGCATGTAGATCTTTGTGAAGACCAAGAATACTCAAGATCAGATGATGATTGGAGGGCAACACTCCCCGTCAAGATCCTTACCGAAGAAACCCACAAGACCCCCAGCAAGATCCTTGCCGGAGACGCCAGTGCGTGATACGTCTCCAACATATCTATAATTTATGAAGCATTCATGCTATTTTAATATCTGTTTTGAATGATTACGGGCTTTATTATACACTTTTATATTACTTTTGGGACTAACCTATTAACCGGAGGCCCATCCCATATTGCTATTTTATTGCCTGTTTCATTATTTCAAAGAAAAGGAATATCAAACGGAGTCCAAACGAAATGAAACCTTCGGCAGCGTGATTTTTGGAAAGATTATGATCCAGGAGACTTGGAGTTGAAGTAAAGGAAGCATCAAGGAAGCCACGAGACAGGGGGCGCGCCCTACCCTCTCGTGGGCCCCTCGAGGCTCCCCCGACCGGCTTCTTTCGCCTATATACTCCCTTATACCCTAAAACCATCGAATAAGAAGATAGATCGGGAGTTCCACCGCCGCAAGCCTCTGTAGCCACCAAAAACCTCTCGAGAGCCCGTTCCGGCACCCTGCCGGAGGGGGAACCCATTACCGGTGGCCATCTTCATCATCCCGATGCTATCCATGATGAGGAGGGAGTAGTTCACCCTCGAGGCTGAGGGTATGTACTAGTAGCTATGTGTTTGATCTCTCTCTCTCTCGTGTTCTCTCTATGGCACGATCTTGATGTATCGCGAGCTTTGCTATTATAGTTGGATCTTATGATGTTTCTCCCCCTCTACTCTCTTGTGATGAATTGAGTTTTCCTCTTGAAGTTATCTTGTCGGATTGAGTCTTTAAGTATTTGAGAACACTTGATGTATGTCTTGCCATGTTTATCTGTGGTGCCAATGGGATATCACGTGCCACTTGATGTATGTTTTGGTGATCAACTTGCGGGTTCCGCTCATGAACCTATGCATAGGGGTTGGCACGTTTTTGTCTTGACTCTCCGGTAGAAACTTTGGGGCACTCTTTGAAGTACTTTGTGTTGGTTGGATGAATCTGAGATTGTGTGATGCATATCGTATAATCATGCCCACGGATACTTGAGGTGACAATGGAGTATCTAGGTGACATTAGGGTTTTGGTTGATTTGTGTCTTAAGGTGTTATTCTAGTACGAACTCTTGAATAGATTGATTCGAAAGAATAACTTTGAGGTGGTTTCGTACCCTACCATAATATCTTCGTTTGTTCTCCACTATTAGTGGCTTTGGAGTGACTCTTTGTTGCATGTTGAGGGATTGTTATATGATCTATCTATGTTATTATTGTTGAGAGAACTTGCACTAGCGAAAGTATGAACCCTATGCCTTGTTTCCTACCATTGAAATACAGTTTACGCTCACTTTTATCATTAGTTACCTTGCTATTTTTATGTTTCAGATTACAAAAACTTATATCTACCATCCATATTGCACTTGTATCACCATCTCTTTGCCGAACTAGTGCGCCTATACAATTTACCATTGTATTAGGTGTGTTGGGGACACAAGAGACTCTTTGTTATTTGGTTGCAGGGTTGTTTGAGAGAGACCATCTTCATCCTATGCCTCCCACGGATTGATAAACCTTAGGTCATCCACTTGAGGGAAATTTTCTACTGTCCTACAAACCTGTGCACTTGCAGGCCCAACAATGTCTACAAGAAGAAGGTTGTGTAGTAGACATCAAGCTCTTTTCTGGCGCCGTTGCCGGGGAGGCTAGGTAAGCGGCACTCACACCCCGTCAACTAAGCTCTTTTCTGGCGCCGTTGCTGGGGAGGTGAGTGCTTGAAGGTATATCTTTAGATCTTGCAATCGAATATTTTTGTTTCTTGTTTTATCACTACTTTAGTCTATAAAAGAAAACTACCAAAAAATGGAATTGAGTTTGTCTCATATGCTTCATCTTTTTAATATCTTTCGTAAGTATGATAAAAAGGAAAATTGTGCTCAATATCTAGAAGAAGAATGCATTAAAATGCTTGGCACTAGATCTTTGTATGATGAGCATGATTGCAATGTTGTTAGTACGAATTCCTTGAATATCCATGATGCTAATGATATGCAAAGCCACAAGCTTGGGGAAGCTATGTTTGATGAATATGTTGAGTCCCCCAAGTTTTGATGAGAATATTTATTATGATGAAAGCGTGCCTCCTATTTATGATGATTATATTGATGAAAGTGGATTTCGAGAGGTTATGACTTTATTTAGTGATGAATCCACTATTTCGGAAGAGGTTCCATATGATTATGAGAACAAAATTGCTATCTATGATGATTATTGTGATGACTTGTATGCTATTAAGACTAATCATAACCATGAAACTTGTCATCATGATTTTAGTTTTCAATTGGATTATGCCTCACATGATAACTATTTTGTTGAGTTTGCTCCCCACTACCGTTGATGAAAATAATTATGCTTATGTGGAGAGTAGTAAATTTTCTATGCTTGTAGATCATGAAAAAAATGCTTTACGTGCTGGTTATATTGTTGAATTCATTCATGATGCTACTGAAAATTATTATGAGGGAGGAATATATGCTTGTAGGAATTGTAATAATGTCAAGTTTCCTCTTTATGTGTTGAAAATCTTGAAGCTATGCTTGTTTTACCTTCCTATGCTAGTTGATTATTGTTCCCATAAGTTGTTTGCTCACAAAATCCCTATGCATAGGAAGTGAGTTAGACTTGAATGTGCTAGTCATATGCTTCATGATGCTCCCATTATGTTTCAATTGTTATCTTTTATGTGAGCATCATTGTCATCATCATGCCTAGCTAGAAAGGCATTAAAGAAAAGCGCTTGTTGGGAGACAAACCAATATTTACCCTTACTGTTTTTGTGTGTTCACATGATTATGCTACTGTAGTAATCATGTTTTATAGCTTTTGTTTCAATAAAGTGCCAAGTAAGACCTTTAGGATAGCTTACGGTGATAGTTGGGTTGATCCTGCTGAGAATCAGAAACTTTTGCACCCAGTAAATTAGTTTTGTTAATTCACAGAAACGTGCTTCTGATATGATTATTTTTGCTCTGGATTGGTACACAAATTGGTTAGGACTTCCTAATTTGGTAGGATTTTTGGAGTTCCAGATGTATAAGTTTGATACAGATTACTACAGACTATTCTGTTTTTGACAGATTCTGTTTTCTGTGTGTTGTTTGCTTATCTTGATGCATCTATGGCTAGTATTAAGTGGTATGAACCGTAGAGAAATTAGAATACAGTTGATAGTACACCAATATGAATTTATAATGAGTTCATTACAGTACCTAAGTGGTGGTTTTATTTTCTCTTATACTAACGGAGCTTATGAGTTTTCTGTTGAGTTTTGTGTTGTGGAGTTTTCAAGTTTTGAGTAAGGATTCGATGGACTATGGAATAAGGAGTGCCAAGAGCCTAAGCTTGGGGATGCCCAAGGCACCCCAAGGTAATATTCAAGGACAACCAAGAGCCTAAGCTTGGGGATGCCCCGGAAGGCATCCCCTCTTTCGTCTTCGTTCATCGGTAACTTTACTTGGAGCTATATTTTTACTTGCCACATGATATGTGTTTTGCTTGGAGAATCATTTTATTTTGTTAGTATTTGCTTGATGTTATTTATAATAATTTTTTGCATCTTTATTTTCAATAAAAATGTCAAGGATAGCTTTTACCATGCTTATTTTGCTAGTATACATGTTGCTGTTTCAAAACAGAAAGTTTACCGCTGTTGAAAAAATTCCCTAGAAAAGTCAGAGCATGATATAATGTTGAAAGTTTTTGGATAATGAGCTCTGATAAATCTTCTAAAGCGTAGTATTTTTCTCATAATTTTTGGAGTTAGGGAAGTATTGATACTCTTGCATTCTTTACAGACTGTACTGTTTTGGCAGATTGCTGTTATGTTTGCATTGTTTGCATATGTTTGCTTGTTTAATGATTCTATTTGAGGATAGGAGTATTAAATATGCAGAGGCATTTAGTATGCAATGTTGAATAATAATTTTAGTGATTTATTACATTAGAAAATGATAAGGTTTTGCATTGGTTTATACTAACCTATCTCACGAGTTCCTGTTGAGTTTGTTGTGGATGAAGCTTTTGAGAAATAGAGAAACCATGATATGAGAGGAATTAAGGAGACACAAAAGTTCAAGCTTGGGGATGCCCAAGGCACCCCAAGATAATATTTCAAGAAGTCTCAAGCATCTAAGCTTGGGGATGCCCCGGTAGGCATCCCACATTTCTTCTTAAACAACTATTGGTTAGTATCGGTTGAGCCTAAGTTTTTGGTTCTTTACACGAGTTGTGCTATCCTTGCAATGTCATTTTATTTTGTTTTGCTTGTTGTTTGAATACAATACCAAGATCTTAAATTCTTAAATGATAGAGAGTCTTCACATAGTTACATAATTTAGCTACTCATTGATCTTCACTTATATCTTTTTGGAGTAGTTTGTCATTTACTCGTGTGCTTCACTTATATCCTATGAGTAAATTGTTGAATGAGTTGATTGTCATAAATCTGAAATTTTATATGTTTCATTTGCTTATCCCATGGGGAGTAATGACTTCACATCTAAGAAGTAGTGGTTGTAAATTTATTGAAGGTTAGCAAGCATTGTATTGGTCATTTGAACAATTCATGAAAGAATATTGAAGGAAGAGAGATTTCACATATAAATATACTATCTTAGACATCTTTTATAGTTGGGAGCACTCATTAAGGATGACATGCTAAAGAGTTGATGTTGGACAAGGAAGACAACATAATGGGTTATGTTTTCGCACATCTCAGTTAAAGTATATTGTCATGGATCATTCAAACATGTTGAGCTTGCCTTTCCCCCTCATGCTAGCCAAAATTTCTTGCACCAAGTAGAGATACAACTTGTGCTTCCAAATATCCTTAAACCCAGTTTTGCCATGAGAGTCCACCATACCTACCTAGGGATTGAGTAAGATCCTTCAAGTAAGTTGTCATCGGTGCAAGCAATAAAAATTGCTCTCTAAATATGTATGATATTTTGGTGTGAAGAAAATAGCTTTATATGATCTTGTTATGGAAGCAATAAAAGCGATGGACTGCATAATAAAGGTCCATATACAAGTGGCAATATAAAGTGACATTCATTTTGTGCATCCAACCCTAAAAGCGCATGACAACCTCTGCTTCCCTCTGCAAAGGGCCTATCTTTTACTTTATGTCTTTTACTTTATGCAAGAGTCAAGGTGATCTTCACCTTTCCCTTTTTCATTTTATCCTTTGGCAAGCACCTCGTGTTGGAAATATCATGATATATATATCCAATTGGATGTAAGTTAGTATGAACTATTATTGTTGACATCACCCAAAGGTGAATACGTTGGGAGGCAACACTATAAGCCCCTATCTTTCTTAGTGTCCGATTGAAACTCCATAACCATTAGTATTGCGTGAGTGTTAGCAATTGTAGAAGACTATATGATAGTTGAGTATGTGGAGTTTGCTATTCCTGAAAATAAGATGAATTGCAATTGTTTGATGACTGAGAACGAAGTTTGCTAGTTTTCAAGAAAGTTTATGGTCTATGCTTTGACATGTGAATTGCTTGTTACTTTATCGTGAGAAGTTTTATGAGTTGAACTACTGTTATAACATATTATCATGCTAGAAAAGGTGATTGAAATTATCATTGATCAAACTTGTGCACCTTCTAGCATTCACACTTCATAAATTCTTTCTTTTATCATTTACCTACTCGAGGACGAGTAGGAATTAAGCTTGGGGATGCTGATACGTCTCCAACGTATCTATAATTTATGAAGCATTCATGCTATTTTATTATCTGTTTTGAATGATTACGGGCTTTATTATACACTTTTATATTACTTTTGGGACTAACCTATTAACCGGAGGCCCGGCCCATATTGCTGTTTTATTGCCTGTTTCAGTATTTCGAAGAAAAGGAATATCAAACGGAGTCCAAACGGAATGAAACCTTTGGTAGCGTGATTTTTGGAAAGATTGTGATCGAGGAGACTTGGAGTTGAAGTAAAGAAAGCGTCGAGGAAGCCGCAAGACAGGGGGGGCGCGCCCTACCCTCTCATGGGCCCCTCGAGGCTCCCTCGATCGACTTCTTTCGCCTATATATTCCCTTATACCCTAAAACCATCGAATAAGAAGATAGATCGGGAGTTCCGCCGCCGCAAGCCTCTGTAGCCACCAAAAACCTCTCAGGAGCCCGTTCCGGCACCCTGCCGGAGGGGGAATCCATTACCGGTGGCCATCTTCATCATCCCGGCGCTATCCATGACGAGGAGGGAGTAGTTCACCCTCGAGGCTGAGGGTATGTACCAGAAGCTATGTGTTTGATCTCTCTCTCTCTCTCTCGTGTTCTCTCTATGGCACGATCTTGATGTATCGCGAGCTTTGCTATTATAGTTGGATCTTATGATGTTTCTCCCCCTCTACTCTCTTGTGATGAATTGAGTTTTCCTCTTGAAGTTATCTTGTCGGATTGAGTCTCTAAGGATTTGAGAACACTTGATGTATGTCTTGCTGTGTTTATCTGTGGTGACAATGGGATATCACGTGCCACCTGATGTATGTTTTGGTGATCAACTTGCGGGTTCCGCCCATGAACCTATGCATAGGGGTTGGCACACGTTTTCGTCTTGACTCTCCGATAGAAACTTTGGGGCACTCTTTGAAGTACTTTGTGTTGGTTGGATGAATCTGAGATTGTGTGATGCATATCGTATAATCATGCCCACGGATACTTGAGGTGACAATGGAGTATCTAGGTGACATTAGGGTTTTGGTTGATTTGTGTCTTAAGGTGTTATTCTAGTACGAACTCTTGAATAGATTGATTCGAAAGAATAACTTTGAGGTGGTTTCGTACCTTACCATAATCTCTTCGTTTGTTCTCCGCTATTAGTGGCTTTGGAGTGACTCTTTGTTGCATGTTGAGGGATTGTTATATGATCTATCTATGTTATTATTGTTGAGAGAACTTGCACTAGTGAAAGTATGAACCCTATGCCTTGTTTCCTACCATTGAAATACCGTTTACGCTCACTTTTATCATTAGTTACCTTGTTGTTTTTATATTTTCAGATTATAAAAACTTATATCTACCATCCATATTGCACTTGTATCACCATCTCTTTGCCGAACTAGTGCACCTATACAATTTACCATTGTATTGGGTGTGTTGGGGACACAAGAGACTCTTTGTTATTTGGTTGCAGGGTCGTTTGAGAGAGACCATCTTCATCCTACACCTCCCACGGATTGATAAACCTTAGGTCATCCACTTGAGGGAAATTTGCTACTGTCCTATAAACCTGTGCACTTGCAGGCCCAACAATGTCTACAAGAAGAAGGTTGTGTAGTAGACATCAGCGCGCCACGGCAGGACCCTTGCCGGGCCACCCAGCAAGACCCTAGCCGGGCCACCCGACAAGGCCCTTTCTAGAGGCGACAACAGGGCCAATGCCAGGCCCGCACCAACCAACTCCCCGCCGCCGTTCGCATGCAGCTGCCAGCCTAACCAGCTGGGCAGGCACCAGCATGGCAACATGCAGCTTCCAGGCCAACTCAGCACACACCTGCATGGCGGCATGCAGATCTTCGTGGAGGCTCCACCACCGCGCCACCTCAGCTAGTTGCCTACCTACATGGCACCACATGCATCGCTGGCCAGGGCGCGTGTCGAAGCAAGGAGGAGCAGCGACGGACGGGACGGGCCTCGCTCCCATCCCCGATAAAGTGAAGGGAAACCTAAGCCACGCATTAAATGCATCTTGTCCTGTAATACGAGCGACAAGCTCGCAGCACTGTAGGCTCTTTCCACCTCATGTGTGCCACTGTGGCAGCCCCTTCCGCCTATAAAAGGAGGCCCATGGCATACAGGAAAAGGGATTGGGGCTCTTTCGAACCAGGCAGTACCCATAGCTAGTTCGAGAGCTCAAGAACACTCAATACATCCACCAAAGCAGGACTAGGGTTTTATGCATCCTTGCGGCCCAAACCTGGGTAAACGATCCTTGTGCCAATTGCTAATCCTGCTCTTCGCACAACCCCGCGCCGCGCAACCGTAGTAGGGATTCTTGTGATCCCATAGGTGTCGTTTCCCACCGACAAAGGCAATGTCACTTTTAATGTTAATGGTAATGAGCATATGGTACACTTTCCGAGGAAACAACCTCAAGTTCATAGCATCAATTCTATTGTAAAAATTCCAACTATTATTATTGGAGGTTTCGAATTTCCTCTTCCTACTGTCAAGGAGAAATATGATATTCTTATTATTGGGGATGTGCATATCCCCGTTGGGGTAACCTAGTGTTATTCGAAATTTCTCCGGTTCCATGTTATTCGGAATGAGTTTGTTAACAAGACTTGATCAACCTTGTTAGTGGATTCCTTTTGATGATCATGAGATGGATGAAATTAGAAGGCACAACCTTCTGTACCCTTCTTTTACTTTCTGTTATTTAGAATAAATAAAGCAAAATTAGTATTTTCTGTCTGTTTTTTGAATTATCCATGCAATAAAAATATCCCGAAAATAAAAGTTCTCCAAATGCCCTGCCAATTTAGTATGATTTTTTCTGGAATATTTGAGAATATCTGGCATTGAGAACACAACAGGGGGAGCTGGCACCTGGCCATGAGGGTCCAGGGGGCGCCCACCCCTACAGGGCGCGCCCCCTGCCTCGTGGGCCCATGGTGGCCCCCTCCACTTATTCCTGCACCCACACACTTCTTCTTCCTCCCCAAAAAAATCACCATCCAGCTCAAGCACGAGTTCTAGCTCACTTTGCTGCCATTTTTGATCTCCTTGCTCAAAGCTCCATTCACAAAACTGCTTTGGGGGATTGTGCCTTGGTATGTGACTCCTCCAATGGTCCAATTAGTTTTTGTTCTAGTGCTTTATTCATTGCTGATTTTTGCTGCCTAGGTGACCCTGTTCTTGAGCTTGCATGTCAAATTTATATGGTCCCAAGTAATTCTAATGCATGATATAGGCTCTAGGCACTTGTGGGAGTAGTTGCAATCAATATTGTTGAGTTTGATTCACTTTTATTTTGAGTTACTAAAAATTTCAGAAATTTTCAGAAAAAGATGAAGAGATTTTTCTTGAGGGGCTCTTCTAGCCAAGGCACCAAGGATAAGCAAGCTAAGGAGAATGAAAAGCCCAAGTATAATCTCCCCCATGTTGCGGAAGTACGGTCGTGTGAATGGCCTTGTGATGATTTCTTGAGAGCAGCCAGGATTTATGATGATTTTTATTCATTGGTTGATAATGCGGGCCTCACCGACTTCCTTCACGACCAGATCAAACAATATCTCTTACTCACCAGTACTTTCATGCAAAATTTCTACTATTATCCTAAGAAATCACCTCCTTCAGTAGAGTTTCATTTATATGATGTTGCTAGGGAGATGTCACTAGATGAATTTTGTGCGGTTTGCAAGATACCTTTCGGGGGCAGCTTAGAGGAACCACATCGTAAAGATGTGGATGGATTTATTGATACTATTATTGTAGGAGAATCAAGGAAGGTTTCCGATGCAAAATTACTAGCATACATTTTCCTGTTTTATGCTACTTTGCAATATTTGTTAGTCGATGCTTAATTGGTCGCGGAAACTGTGGAAACCTTAGTGTTCCTGATATTATTATTTTGTTTCATGCTTTATTTCGTGATAACTTTGTTAGTATGGGTGCTATTATTGCTAAATGATTAAGCCTGAACCGTACAAAGGGCTCCATCTTTGGAGGTATCTATGTTGCATGCCTTGCTAAACATTTCGGGATACCTATTACGCATTTTGAGAAAGAGGAAAAATTGCTGCCCCCGACCTTTCTAGATTATAAGAGCATGGTAGCACATGAGTTTATTGTTAAAAATGACGATAAGATGCTTTTGTATAATTTGAGATTTCATAAGAAACACAGTGAGACTATTATTTTGCCTGCGCCCTCTTTGTTTGATTTAACTGCAGGCCATTACCTCGTCTTGCCGGCGGCCGTTTACGCGTACCGGGGCCAGACATCAGCCCCAGAGCCTGAGCCGGAACCACCACTTGACCCTTATTGACCATCATCTTATCAGTGGGATCCGGAGGAGATCGCCAGTCAGTGGCAATACAATGACATTCCTCAGTACACCGGGGAGAGTAGCCGCAATCCATGGGCATAGACCAACTTAGGCCAAAAGCCTAAGCTTGGGGTTGTACGTATTTCTCACCGACATTACATTCGTGTTCACACACTCATTCTAGTTGTCGGTGCTCATACTTTTTCATTGTACTATCCATGCTAGTTTAATTCTTTTTCTAGTTTTCTTCTTGTGTGTTTGATAAACTTTAAGAAAAAACAAAAAAATAGTTAGTTTAAATTCCATGCTTGTAGTAGTAGTAACTAAAAGAAAACCCAAAAAGATTTCTCATTCTTCTTTTGCTTGTTGGGAGCTTTCCCGTGTAAATAGTTTTATTTCTTTTCTTTTCTTTGGGGGTCAAGAGGAGAAGACCATAATGAAAATGTCTAAGTGGCTCTTATATGCTTTATTGTTTATTTAACCAAGAGCCCATATTACCTTGTCTTCTCCCTTGAATTAAATGCTTGCAGATTCCAACTTAGTCCAATGCACGTGCACTATTATTATTATACACACCGTTCAATCGTGCAAGTGAAAGGCAATAATGACGATATATGATGGATTGATTGAGATGAGAGAAGCTGGTATGAACTCGACCTCTCTTGTTTTTGTAAATATGATTAGTTCATCATTCCTGATTCAGCCTATTATGATAAACATGTTTGCAATGACAATTAGAGATTATAGTTTGCTTATGCCATGCTTAATTAGCTGGGAGCTTATAATGGTTTACCTTGCGTACCAACATGCTATTAAAATGGTTGTGATGTGGTATGATAGGGTGGTATCCTCCTTTGAATGAATTGAGTGACTCGACTTGGCACATGTTCACGCATGTAGTTGAAACAAAATCAACACAACCTTCAAGATATTTATGTTCATGGTGGATTATACCCTACTCATGCTTGCACTCGGTGTTGATTAATGTTAATGCATGTTCATGACTGTTGTCGCTCTCTCAGTTAGTCGCTTCCCAGTCTTTTTCTAGCCTTCACCTGTACTAAGCGGGAATACTGCTTGTGCATCCCAACTCCATAAACCCCAAAGTTATTCCATATGAGTCCACCATACCTTCCTATATGTGGTATTTACCTGCCGTTCCAAGTAAATTTTTATGTGCCAAACTCCAAACCTTCAAATGAAATTCTGTTTTGTATGCTCGAGCAACTCATATATCAACTAGGATTGTCTGTATCTTCCATGTTAGGCGGGTTATTCTCAAGAGAAGTGGACTCTGCTCCTCATTCACGAGAAAATGGCTGGTCACCGGGATGCCCAGTCCCATGCTCAAATCAAATCAAAACAATTAAACAAAACTCCCCCAGGATTGTTGCTAGTTGGAGGCACCCGTTGTTTCGGGCAAGCCATGGATTGATGCTTTTTGGTGGTCGGGGAGTATAAACTTTACCATTCTATTTGGGAACCGCCTATAATGTGTGTAGCATGGAAGATATCAAGATCTCATAGTTGTTATGTTGATAGTGAAAGTATACCGCTCAAAATGTTATTTATTTCTATTTCAAAATCGAGCTCTGGCACCTTTACAAATCCCTGCTTCCCTCTGCGAAGGGCCTATCTATTTACTTTTATGTTGAGTCATCACCCTCTTATTAAAAAGCACCCGCTGGAGAGCACTGCTGTCATTTGCATGCATTGCTATTAGTTTATATTGGGTATGACTATGACTGGATCTCTTTTACCATGAACTACAATGCTTAGTCAACCCTTGATCTTTAAAGGTGATCTGCATTTATGTTTTGCGGTCTTAGAAAGGGCTAGCGAGATACCATCTTGTTATATCATATTATGATTGTTTTGAGAAAGTGTTGTCATCCGAGATTTATTATTATTGCTCTTTAGTAGATTATGCCATTATATGAGTAAACATGAGACTAAGTTTTATTGTGAATATGGTTAGTTCATAATCTTTCCTGAAAACTTGAATGCTGGCTTTACATATTTACAACAACAAGAGCAAACAGAGTTTGTAGAAGTTTTTCTTTATCACTTTCAGTTTATCAACTGAATTGCTTGAGGACAAGCAAAGGTTTAAGCTTAGGGGAGTTGATACGTCTCTGTCGTATCTACTTTTCCAAACACTTTTGCCCTTGTTTTGGACTCTAACTTGCATGATTTGAATGGAACTAACCCGGACTGACGCTGTTTTCAGCAGAACTGCCATGGTGTTATTTTTGTGCAGAAATAAAAGTTCTCGGAATGACCTGAAAATCCACGGAGCAACTTTTCAGAATTAATAAAAAATATTGGCGAAAGAATCAGCGTCAGGGGGCCCACACCCTGTCCACGAGGGTGGGGGGCGCGCCCCTCCCCTAGGGCGCCCCTCCTGCCTCGTGGGCCCCCTGGACGTCCACCGACCTCAACTGCAACTCCATATATTTGCTTTCATGGAGAAAAAAAATCAAAGAGGAAGTTTCATCGCGTTTTACGATACGGAGCCGCTGCCAAGCCCTAATCTCTCTCGGGAGGGCTGATCTCGAGTCCGTTCGAGGCTCCGAAGAGGGGGATTCCTCGCCGTCGTCATCATCAACCATCCTCCATCACCAATTTCATGATGCTCACCTCCGTGCATGAGTAATTCCATCGTAGGGTTGCCGGACGGTGATGGGTTGGATGAGATTCACCATGTAATCAAGTTAGTTTTGTTAGGATTTGATCCCTAGTATCCACTATGTTCTGAGATTGATGTTGCTATGACTTTGCTATGCTTAATGCTTGTCACTAGGGCCCGAGTGCCATGATTTCAGATCTGAACCTAATATGGTTTCATGAATATATGTGAGTTCTTGATCCTATCTTGCAAGTCTATAGTCACCTATTATGTGTTATGATCCGACAACCCCGAAGTGACAATAATCGGGATACTTCTCGGTGATGACCGTAGTTTGAGGAGTTCATGTATTCACTATGTGTTAATGCTTTGGTCTGGTACTCTATTAAAAGGAGGCCTTAATATCCCTTAGTTTCCATTAGGACCCCGCTGCCATGGGAGGGTAGGACAAAAGATGTCATGCAAGTTCTTTTCCATAAGCTCGTATGACTATATTCGGAATACATGCCTACATTACATTGATGAATTGGAGCTAGTTCCGTGTCACCCTATGTTATAACTATTACATGAGGAATCACATCCGACATAATTATCCATCACTGATCCAATGCCTATGAGCTTTTCACATATTGTGCTTTGCTTATTTACTTTACCATTGCTACTGTTACAACTACTACAAAACTGCTACTGTTACTTTTGCTACTGTTACCGTTACTTCCATACTACTTTGCTACTAAATACTTTGCTGCAGATACTAAGTTATCCAGGTGTAGTTGAATTGACAACTCAACTGCTAATACTTGAGAATATTCTTTGGCTCCCCTTGTGTCGAATCAATAAATTTGTGTTGAATACTCTACCCTCGAAAACTGTTGCGATCCCCTACACTTGTGGGTTATCAGAACCAAGGTATCAATCCAGTAGGAGGCTCCACAGAAGTCCCTCGTACCTACACAAACAAACAAGAACCTCGCAACCACGCGATAAAGGGGTTGTCAATCCCTTCACGGTAACTTGCAAAAGTGAGATCTGATAGACATAATAAGATAAGATAAATATTTTTGGTATTTTTATGATATATATTGAAAAGTAAAGATGCAAATAAAAGTATATCGGAAACTTATATGATAAATGATAGACCCGGGGGCCACAGGTTTCACTAGTGGCTTCTCTCAAGATAGCATAAGTATTACGGCGGGTGAACAAATTACTATTGAGCAATTGATAGAAAAGTGCATAGTTATGAGAATATCTAGGCATGATCATGTATATAGGCATCACGTCCGCGACAAGTAGACCAACTCCTGCCTGCATCTACTACTATTACTCCACACATCGACCGACTCCTGCCTGCATCTAGAGTATTAACTTCATGAAGAATAGAGTAACGCATTAAGAAAGATGACATGATGTAGAGGGATAAACTCAAGAAATATGATATAAACCCCATCTTTTTATCCTCGATGGCACCAATACAATACGTGCCTTGCTGGCCTTGCTGTCACCGGGAAAGGACACCACAAGATTGAACCCAAAGCTAAGAATTTCTCCCATTGCAAGAAAGATCAATCTAGTAGGCCAAACTAAACTGATAATTTGAAGAGACTTGCAAAGATAACCAATCATACATAAAAGAATTCAGAGGAGATTCAAATATTTCTCATAGATAAACTTGATCATAAACCCACAATTCATCGGATCTCGACAAATACACCGCAAAAAGAGTTACATCAAATAGATCTCCAAGAAGATCGAGGAGAACTTTGTATTGAGATTCAAAGAGAGAGAAGAAGACATCTAGCTAATAACTATGGACCCGGAGGTCTGTGGTAAACTACTCACAACTCATCAGAAGGGCTATGGTGTTGATGTAGAAGCCCTCCATGGTCGATTCCCCCTCCGGCGGAGCATCGACGAAGGCTCCAAGATGGGATCTCGCGGATATAGAAGGTTGTAGTGGTGGAAATAGTTTTTCGTGGTGCTCCCAGATTTTTTCAGGGTATGGAGGTATATATAGGTGAAGGAGGTAGGTCAGGGGAGCCACGAGGGGCCCACGAGGGTGGGGGCGCGCCCTCCTGCCTCGTGGCCGCCTTGGCTGCTTCTTGACGTCCACTCCAAGTCTCCTGGATTGCGTTTGTTCCAAAAAGATCGCTCCCGAAGGTTTCATTCCGTTTGGACTCCGTTTGATATTCCTTTTCTTCAAAACACTGAAATAGGCAAAAAAAAAGCAGCAATTCGGGCTGGGGCTCCGGTTAGTAGGTTAGTCCCAAAAATGATATAAAAGTGTAAAGTAAAGCCCATAAACATACAAAACGGGTAATATAATAGCATGGAGCAATCAAAAATTATAGATACGTTGGAGACGTATCAGTAGCTGTTCATGGATCCCAAACACATAACTGAGTTCCTGAGGATGACTTCAATGAGACAACCCACCATGTACTCCTACATGGCCTCTCACCGCTTCCTTTACCAGATCGTGCTCACACACTTAGCTCACACACAGTAGGACATGTTCATCACCATTCCAATTCATCCTCGATGAATCAGACCTAACACAACTCTAAGCATAGTAGGCATGATAAACAAGCATGAATGAGTAGGCACATCAGGGCTCAAACAAATCCTACTCATGCTAGTGGGTTTCATCTATTTACTGTGGCAATGACATGTCATGCAGAGGAAAGGGGTTCAACTACCACAACGTGTAACATATGTATTGTTGTTGTCCTAATGCAATAAAAGAGAGCAGAAGCGAGAGAGTGGGTTTGTATCGGAATGAACAAGGGGTTTTTGCTTGCCTGGCACTTCTGGAGATAGTAATAGCTCTTCATCGGTGTCATCGAACTCATCGTCTGAACCACGTCTATCGAAAGGGAACAAGTACCAGCAACAGAGAGGTGACACAATCAATGCAATGCAACAATATGATGCATGATCATGACATGGCAATATGAGTGTGTTGGGCTAATGCAACTACAACCAGATGGGTTTGGGTCATTTAGAGCCAAGGTTCAACCCCAAACCCAAATTATGAATTTAAATAGTGCTTTATTATGTTTTGAACTAAACAACAAGGTTAAGTTGTTTAAACATGCATTATACCAGTATAGATGGATAGATTGGATTTTCTGATCATTTTTCATATATAAATTATTTCATTTGTAGTTATGGTTGAATTTCTATGAATTTTTAAAGTTTATACTATTTTCTGGAATTTCTCAATTATTTTAAATCCAGAAATAAAATACTGCGTCAACATGACAACAACATTGCGTCAGCAGGTCAACCATGGCTGACCAGGTCAAACCTGACCAGTGGGACCTACTGGTCATTGACTCAGGGCTGGTTAGGTTGCTGACATGTGGACCCAGTCAATTGCCATGTCAGCATGGTCAAAGCTGACGCGTGGGCCCACTAGGGTTAGTTAAATCTAAACAGAAGCTAACCTAGTTTAATTAGATGGTGGGGCTCGTCTGTCAGTCTCACTAGGGTTAATTAGTGGGGCTGTTAGCGACTAACGACGTTGCCACGTCAATACGTCGGAGTTGAACTCCGGCGAGCAGACAAACGCGGCCGCGACATTCAAAAATGCTCTATGGCCAGTGGTTTGGCTTGCCAAGGGCACCAGGGCATAGCCCTTGCACCCGCGCATCCAGCGGAGGCAGCAGCAAGTCGCGCGGTGGCTGGAGCTCGCCGGAGTGGAGACCGCGGCGGCTGCCGGAGCTCGGGGTTGGTGCGGGTTGGTGCTAGAGAGCACGCAGAGAGGAGCTGGAGGTTGAAGACGACGATGATGGCAGCGTTGCAAGGGCTCCCGCGATGCGTTGCTCGGCGAGGAAGGGGAGGTGGTCGAGGCGGAGCTCCCTGGTGCGTTGGAGAGGCGTGGAAGTGGCCCTGGCCGCGGCGAACGGCGTCGGTGCGCTCCGGCAATGCTCTCGGGTAAGCTTGGGAGAGAGGGCTAGAGAGGGAGGGAGAGAGTAGAGAGCGAGGGGAGAGGCGAAGGGGGCTGCGGGGTGTCTCCAGACGCGTCGGGTAGGCTCGGGGGCGCCTCGATGGCAAGCAGGAGGTTGCCAGGGGCGGCGCGCGGGCGACAGGCAGCAGCCTGCCTGCTCAGGCGGGAGGTTGGGGATGACTGGTACTGTGGGCCAGTGGGCCGCACAGTGTTGGGCTAGCTGGGGCGCCAGATGGGCTGCAGGTAAGTCCCAGGTAAGATTCTCTATCTCTCTTTTATTTTACTTTTCTATTTCTCTGTATTTTGTTTTGATTTGATTTAAAACATCAAATCATTTTTTAAAACTTTCTATAAATTGTTAGGTGAGCTCAGAAACTAGTCCAAGGTCATGCAACTTACAAAAAAAATTGAACTTTATTTCTTATATAACAAAAATAAATCCAATTCAAATATGTCATTGATTTAATTCAAAGACCCAAAATAAATATTTCTGTGATTCCAAAAATATTGGTTTGAATTTTACCTCTTACCAATATTTTCAAAGAATAACAGGAACATTTTTCTTGGACTAATTGATGAGATTTAAATGTTGATTATTTTTAAAAGGTTTCCGAGGCTTTGAAAATTCCTCAATTCAAATTTCATTTGAATTTAGACATGATGCTCACATGGAAGCTAGCCTGGGTCAGACCAGAACTAGGATGTGACAGACGCAGACGACGAGGATGCGGCGTCCCGGGCAGTTGCTCGGGGGGCAGGTCGATGTCGAGCCCCCAAGCACTACCGGAGAGATGGCGCGTTGCCGCGGTGATGATGACGAAAAGGGGGTCCCGCCCGGACCACGGTTCCAGCGGCGGCTTGCCCCATGGTGGGCGCCAACTGTCGTGCTATTCTCACGGGGTGGGGGGTGGGGGTGGGGGTGCGAGATGACAGATGCCACAGGGTGGCTTAAGGTGAGGGCAAGCCTGCCGTGGAATATCCGGGAACGGGTATGCGAGTAGCACGCGCTAGTTTACCCAGGTTCAAGGCTCTCCGGAGAGATAATACCCCTACTCCTGCATGTCTGGATATATACATGGAGTGTACATCTGGCAGTACAAAGTGCTCTGGAGGTGTATCTGAGATCAGTGCCATGGGCACCTGATCTCGTATATGCAAAGCAGTAGCAGGGAGCTCGCTAGCTAGATGGGCGTTCTTCATGCCCGTGGGCGTGAGCCCTTTGTAGCCGGCCAAGTGCATGTGGCATGTGTGCCTTGTCCATCCTGGATGGATGGATGGAGGCTCATATATATAGTGGGAGCTAGCTTAGTTCCTAAGCTAGGTGAGGGGCATGGTGGGCATGGCATGGATGTCATCCTTGTCCCCTGGGTCACTTCATAAATAGTGCCCAGGGACAAGGGACACTATGCGAGGTGACGCGTGACACCAACTACAGTGCACCACTATAGCAGTGCCGGGTACAACCATCTAGTCCGCGGTATGGCCGTCTTGTCGGTGTCGGGTCGGAGCTGCAGTTGACTCCGTGTAGCAGGCCGGCTGGAGCAGTCGGTCGGGGGAGCAGTCGGCCCGAGCGGGCAGGCACCCCGTCCGAATGCCGTCTGGAGCCGGGTGGCGAGCCGACTGGAGCAGCTGGACTGAGGGGCTTCGCTAGCCCCGATGTCTTGAAATATTGTCTCGCCGTCTTTGGGGTACCCATGGTCAATTACCCTGACATCTAGGAGGCGCGCCTACTGCAGGAGGCCAACTACCCGGCGCTGCTCGACATGCGCGTGCCCGGCGCATGATGGCTGAGCGCAGGCAGCGTCCCCGTGCGTCCGGTGCCCTCCAGCGCGGAACGCAGTGCTAAGATCGCGGTGATCCAGGCGAACATGCCAGAGCAAGCACGCCAGCATCCGTGGTATGTGGTGGACAACCACGCGCTCTGGACCGCCTACTTCGAGCGGCACCACGCCGAGCAGCTTGCGTCCATCAATGGCGCCCCAACACCGGGGGGCCACCACAACATGGAGGGTCGCCGTCAATGGTGGGGCGTCTTGGGAATCATTGCATGGAAGACAAAAAAAATTCTACGCACACGCAATGATCTATCCATGGAGATGCATAGCAACGAGGGGGAGAGTGTGTCTACCTACCCTCGTAGACCATAAGCGGAAGCATTTGACAACACGGTTGATGTAGTTGAACTTCTTCATGCTTCAATCGACCAAGTACCGGTCGCACGACACCTCCGTGTTCTGCACACGTTCAGATCGATGACGTCCCTCGCCTTCTTGATCTAGCAAGACGTCGAGGTCGTAGATGAGTTCCGTCAGCACGACGGCATGGTGACGGTGATGGTGAAGTGATCTCTGCGGGGCTTCACCTAAGCACTATGAAAATATGACCGGGGGTGTAAACGGTGGAGGGGGGCACCGCATACGGCTAAAAATTGATCTGAGGTGTGCTAGGCGCCCCCTCCCAAAGATATATAGGTGGGAGGGGGAGGGGAGAGGCCAGAGCGCGCCCTAGGGCTGGCCGCCGGCCCCCTAAGGGCCTTGCCTTGCCCTGCGTCCCCCGCCATGTTTCCCCAAGGGGAAGGAAACAGGGGGGGGGGAGGGAAGGAAGTGGGAATCCTAATCCACACTTTCCTTTCCCTTCTCTCCTCTCCTTCTCCTCATTAGGCCGGCCCATATGGGGGGAAAACCAGCCCCTTGTGGCTGGTGTGTTTCCCCTCTTGGCTCATAAGGCCCATATCTTTCGCGGGGGGGTGCCCGGAACCCCTTCCGGTGACCCGATAAGTACCCGGTACCCCTCGAAACACTTCTGATGTCTGTATACCATCGTCCTATATATCAATCTTTACCTCTTGACCATTTCGAGACTCCTTGTCATGTCCATGAACTCATCCGGGACTCCGAACAACATTCGATCACCAAATCACATACTCATATAATACTATATCGTCATCAAGCGTTAAGTGTGCGGACCCTACGGGTTCGAGAACTATGTAGACATGACCGAGAAACCTCTTCGGTCAATAACCAATAACGGAACCTGGATGCCCATATTGGCTCCTACATATTCTACGAAGATCTTTATCGGTCGAACCATTATGACAACATACGTAATTCCCTTTGTCCATTGATATGTTACTTGCCCAAAATTCGATCGTCAGTATCTCCATACCTAGTTCAATCTCGTTACCGTCAAGTCTCTTTGTTCGTTCCGTAATACATCACCTCGTAACTAACTCCTTAGTCATTTGCTTGCAAGCTTATGATGTGTATTACCGAGAGGGCCCAGAGATACCTCTCTACTACTTGGAGTGACAAAGCCTAATCTCGATCTATGCAACTCAACAAACACCTTCGGAGATACCTGTAGAGCATCTTTATGATCACCCAGTTACGTTGTGATATTTGATAGCACACAAGGTATTCCTCCGGTATCCGGGAGTTGCATAATCTCATAGTCGAAGGAATATGTATTTGACATGAAGAAAGCAATAACAATAAAACTGAACGATCATTATGCTAAGCTAACGGATGGGTCTTGTCCATCACATCATTCTCCTAATGATGTGATCCCGTTATCAAATGACAACTCATCTCCATGGTTAGGAAACCTTAACCATCTTTGATCAACGAGCTAGTCTAGTAGAGGCTTACTAGGGACACGGTATTTGTTTATGTATTCACACATGTATTTAAGTTTTCGATCAATACAATTATATCATGAATAATAAACCTTTATCATGAATAGAAAATATTAAATACCAACTTTATTATTTCCTCTAGGGCATATTTCTGCACAAAAAACAACACCATGGTAGTTCTGCTGAAAACATCGTCAGTCCGGGTTAGTTCTAATCAAATCATACCAAAATTATATAAAATTATTGTAAACATAGCATGAATACTTCATAAATTATAGATATGTTGGAGACGTATCAACATCCTCAAACTTAATTCCTATTCATCCTCGAGTAGGTAAATGATAAAAGAAATAATTTGTGAAGTGTGAATGCTAGAAAGTGCACAAGTTCGATCAATGATAATTTCAACCACTTTTTCTAGCATTATTATATATCATAAATAGTAGCCCATCTCATAAAACTTCTCAAGATCAAGTAACAAGCTATTCACATGTTAAAGTATAGACCACAAACTTTCTTCAAAACTAACAAACTATGTTCTCAGCCATCAAACAATTGCAATTCATCTTATTTTCAGGAAGGGTCTATGTAAGACCTTTGATTTAGCAAATTCCACATACTCAACTATCATATAGTCTTCCATGATTGCTACCACTCAAAGCATATTTTCAGAACAAAGAACATCCATTGAACACAGAGAAAGATAGGGGCTTAATGTTTCGCATCCCAACTTATTTATCATATAGATAATTGCCAACAATAATAATTCATGATCAAATATATTTGAATGGCCATATATGCTTAGATCTTCCCCCATCACATGATGATTGCCAACTAAAGAGTAGGTTGAAATGAGAAGGAATACTACCGACTCTTGCAAAAAAGTAAAAGATAGGCCCTTCGCAGAGGGAAGTAGGGATTTGTAGAGGTGCGAGAGCTCGAAGCTTTTAAAACAGAGATGAATATAATTTTGAAAAGTATGCTTTCATTGTCAGTGTAACGACTGAGAGTTCTCACTATCTTCCATGCTAGACACATTATAGGTGGTTTCCAAACAGAATGGAATTTTTTTACTCCCCCTCCACCAACAATCACACTCCATGGCTGAGCCGAAACAACGGGTACCGTCCATACCAACAACTTTCATGGGGGAGTTTTTTTAATTATTTGCGATTTTGTTTTTGATCTTTTGATCATAGGACTAGGCATCCCAATTACCAGCCACTTTCTCGTGAAATGACAAGTGAATCAACACTCATCGTGAGAATAACCCACCTAGCATGGAAGATACTGACAGACCCTAGTCGCTACATGAGCGATTCAGGCATACAAAACAGATTATTATTTGAAGGTTTAGAGTTTGACACATGCAAATTTACTTGGAATGGCAAGTAAATACTACATATAGGTAGATTTAGTGGACACTCATGGAATAAACTTGGTTCAAGGATTTTGGATGCACAAGTAGTATTCCTGCTTAGTACAGAAATTTGGGCTAGGAAAAGATTCTAAATATCAAGCACCACATGTTGGAGGATCCATAACAATATAACTTCTACACAAATATACCCAAGCATAACTCATTATGTTATCTTCCTTGTTCAACTTCAACTAATTTGCTCAAGTTTGAAAATATTTAATTGGGCTCACAATCATAGAAGATGTCCAAGATAGTATATTTATATGTGAAACCTCTCTTCCTTCAATATTCTTTCATGAATTGTTCAAGCGACCAATACTATGTTTGCAAACTTTCAATAAATTTACCACCTATACTTCTTATGTGTGAAGTCATTACTCCCCATGGTATAAGCATATGAAACATATATCATTTCATATTTATGATATTCAATTCATTCAACCATTTACTCATATGATATAAGTGAAGCACGTGAGTAAATGACAAACTACTCCAAAAAGATATACGTGAAGGTCAATGAGTAGTCAAATAATTATTTAGCTATGTGAGGACTCTCTCTAATAAAGAAAAGTTTGATCTTAATATTTTATTCAAACAACAAGCAAAAAAATGACATTCAAAGTATAGCACGACCAATGTGAAGAAGCAAAAACTTAGGCTCAATCGAGGCTAACCGATAATTATTGATGAAGAAAGGTGGGATGCCAATCGGGGCATCCCCAAGCTTAAATGCTTGAGACTTCTTGAAATATTAATTAGGGATGCCTTGGGCATCCCCAAGCTTGAGCTTTCGTGTCTTCTTAATTCCTCTCATATCATGGTTTCCCTAAATCTTAAAAACTTCATCCACACAAAACTCAACAAGAACTCGTGAGATAAGTTAGTATAAATCAACGCATACCCTTATCATTCTTTACTGTAGAAAATCACTAAAATTATTATTTGATATCGCATACTAAATTCCTCTGCATATTTAAGACTCCTATCCTCAAATAGAATCATTAAACAAGCAAACATATGCAAACATAACAACAATCTGTCTAAACAGAGCAGTCTGTAAAGGAGGCAAGAGGAATCATACTTCCCTAAATCCAAAAATTCTAAAAATTTACCACACTGTAGATAATTTATCATTGCATGTTGTGTCAAAATTTCAAGCTTTTATCACATTCTGACCTTTCTAGGAATTTTTTGCAATAGTGATAAACTTTATGTTTTGAAACAACAACTCGTATACTTGCAAATTGAGCATGATGAAGGCTATCCTTGACACTTTAATTGAAATAAAAGATACTAAAACTTATTATAAATAACAGCAAGCAAATCTAAACAAAATAAAATGACGCTCCAACCAAACACATATCATGTGACGAATAAAAATATAGCTCCAAGTGAGGTTGCCGATAATGTTGAAGACAAAAGAGGGGATGCCTTTCGGGGCATCCCCAAGCTTAGTTGCTTGGATCTTCCTTGAATATTACCTTGGGGTGCCTTGGGCATCCCCAATCTTAGTGTCTTGCCACCCCTTATTCTCCTCATATCGATGGCTCACCCAAAACTTGAAAACTTCAATCAGACAAAACTTAACGGAACTTCGTGAGATGGGTTAGTGAAACAAAGCAAATAACCACTTTTAAGTACTATTGTAAACTCATTCTAAATTCATATTGGTGTTATATCTACTGTATTACGACTTCTCCATGGTTCATAGCCTCCGATACTACCCATAGATTCACCAAAATAAGCAAACAACACAATGAAAACAGAATCTACCAAAAACAGAGCAGTCTGTAGTAATATGGAAACTTCGTATACTTATGTAACTCCAAAAATTCTGAAAAATTAGGACATCCTGGGTAATTTGTATATCAATCTTGTGTAAAAAAATTCAGATCAAAATCATGCATCTGTGATTTTTGAAAATTGTTTTACTCGGCGCAAAAGTTTCCGTTTATCAGCAAGATCAAATCAACAATCTTCCAAACTATCCCAAAGGTCTTACTTGGCACTTTATTGAAAAAAAGCTATAGAAAAATCATTTGAACACACAAAAATAGTAGGGGTAAATATTGGGTTGTCTCCCAACAAGCGCTTTTCTTTAGTGCCTTTCTAGCTAGGCATGATGGTTTCAATGATGCTCACAAAGAAGTAAAGAATTGAAACATAACGAGAGCATCATGAAGCATATGACTAGCACATGTAAGTCTAACCCACTTTCTATGCATATGGATTTAGTGAGCAAACAATTTAAGAGAACAAGAATCAACTAGCATAGGAAGGTAGAACAAGCAAAACTTCAAGATTTTCAACATAAAGAGAGGAAACTTGATATTTTTGCAATTCCTACAAACATATATTCCTCCCTCATAATAATTTTCAGTAGCATAATGAATGAATTCAACAATATAACTATCACATAAAGCATTCTTTTCATGATCCACAAGCGTAGAATTTTATTACTCTCAACATAAGCAAATTTATCCTCCTTCATAGTAATGGGAGCAAACTCAACAAAATAACTATCATGAGATACTTGATTGACATAATCAATTTGAACATTAAAATCATGGTGACAAGTTTCATGGTTATCATTATTCTTTATAACATACAGATGATCACAATAATCATCATAGAGAGCAACTTTTTTGTCATAATCAATTGAAACCTCTTCCAAGATAGTGGATTCATCACTAAATAAAGTCATGACCTCTCCAAATCCACTTTTATAAATATTGTAAAACGATTCAACACCCTCCAAAATAATGGGGTCATTACCTAGAATTGGCACTCTTCCAAACCCACATTCATCAATATAATCATCATAAATAGGAGGCATGCTATCATCATAATAAATTTGCTCATCAAAACTAGGAAGACTAAAATATCATCTTCATCAAACATAACATCCCCAAGCTTGTGGCTTTGCATATCATTAGAATCATGGATATTCAAAGAATTCATACTAACAACATTGCAATCATGCTCATCATTCAAAGATTTAGTGCCAAACATTTTATTGACTTCTTCTTCTAACACTTTGGCACAATTTTTCGAACCAGCATTTTCACGAAAGACATTAAAAAGATGAAGCATATGAGGCAACCTCAATTCCATTTTTTGTAGTTTTATTTTATAGACTAAACTAGTGATAAAGCAAGAAACTTAAAGATTCAATTGCAAGATCTAAAGATATACCTTCAAGCACTCACCTCCCCGGCAACGGCGCCAGAAAAGAGCTTGATGTCTACTACGCAACCTTCTTCTTATAGACTCGTGTTGGGCCTCCAAGCGCAGAGTTTTGTAGGACAGTAGCAAATTTCCCTCAAGTGGTTGACCTAAGGTTTATCAATCCATCGGAGGTGTAGGATGAAGATGGTCTCTCTCAAACAACCCTGCAACAGAATAACAAAGAGTCTTGTGTCCCCAACACACCCAATACAATGGAAAATTGTATAGGTGCACTAGTTCAGCGAAGAGATGGTGATACAAGTGTAATATGGATGGTAGAAATATATTTTTATAATCTTAATAAATAAAAACATCAAGGTAGAAAGTAGTAAAAGTGAGCGAAAATGGTATCAATGCTTGAAAACAAGGCCTGGGGTTCATACTTTCACTAGTGCAAAGTCTCTCAACAATGATAAAATATTTGGATCACATAATAATCCCTCACGTGCAACAAAGAGTCACTCCAAAGTTCCTATCGTGGAGAACATAAGATGAAATTGCTTGTAGGGTGTTGGTGTCAAAACCGGCGGATCTCGGGTAGGGGGTCCCGAACTGTGCGTCTAGGCGGATGGTAACAGGAGACAAGGGACACGATGTTTTACCCAGGTTCGGGCCCTCTTGATGGAGGTAAAACCCTACGTCCTGCTTGATTAATATTGATGATGTGTGTTACAAGAGTGGATCTACCACGAGATCAAGGAGGCTAAACCCTAGAAGCTAGCCTATGGTATGATTGGTGTTCGTCCTATGGACTAAAGCCGTCCGATTTATATAGACACCGGAGAGGGCTAGGGTTACACAGAGTCGGTTACAATGGTAGGAGATCTACATATCCGTATCGCCAAGCTTGCCTTCCACGCCAAGGAAAGTCCCATCCGGACATGGGACGAAGTCTTCAATCTTGTACCTTCATAGTCTTGGAGTCTGGCCGATCATGATAGTTCGGCTATCCGGACACCCCCTAGTCCGGAACTCCCTCAGTAGCCCCTGAACCAGGCTTCAAATACGACGAGTCCGGCGTGCATGTTGTCTTCGACATTGCAAGGCGGGTTCTTCCTCCGAACAATTTAAAGAAGATTGTGAACACCAGGATAGTGTCCGGCTCTGCAAAAATAAATTCCACGTACCACCGTAGAGAGAATAATATTACACAAGTTCAATCTGCTGACGTATTCTGTGGCGTGACGTCACACCACTACCAAGCCTTTACTAGAATTGTTTTTATTGTACCACCTCAGCGCGTTTAACGAAGCGGTTTCCTTGGCACGTCTTGTCGGAGCAGAGATTGTGTTCCCCTTATTCTGGGATTCCCATCAATACGGACGTGGGTAACCCAACCGCGCCATTGATTGTGGCGCTTGGGAGATAAGCGAGTTTTATCAGGCCGGTGGGGACGTATGTTTGTGTCCGCCCATATAAGGGGATAAAGATCCAACCCTTTTACGTGCGCCTTCTTCCTCCTTGGCTTATCCAACTCCGCGAACTCGAGCTCCAGCGCCCAAGTCCGCACTTCTCACCTCAACCTTCTCCGACTATGTCTGGAGCAGGAGGCAAGTGGATGGCCTCCTCCGTCACGGAGGGGCAGATCCAAAAGCTGCGCAACGCCGGATATTTGTCCAGCAACATCGTGCACCGGCTCCCCGATGAGGGAGAGCTCATCCCCACCCCCAGGCCCCATGAGAGGGTAGTATTTCTTCCCCATTTCCTCCGCGGATTGGGCTTTCCACTTCACCCCTTTGTCCGGGGGCTCATGTTCTACTACGGCCTGGATTTCCATGATCTGGCCCCAAATTTCATCCTCAATATCTCGGCGTTTATCATAGTGTGCGAGGCATTCCTCTGCATCCAGCCCCACTTCGGCTTGTGGCTCAAGACCTTCAGTGTCAAGCCGAAGGTTGTGAAGGGCAGCCAAGCGGAGTGCGGAGGCGCCATGGTGGGCAGGATGTCCCACGTTACGTGGCTGGAGGGCACTTTCATGGAAACCATTAAGGGGTGGCAATCGGGGTGGTTCTACATCACCGAGCCGCGTGACCCTGATTGGGCAGCGGCCCCCGAATTCAGATCTGGCATCCCTACACGGCTCACCTCCTAGAAAGAGAGTGGCCGAATCTGAGGTGATTCGGAGGGGCTGACCGGACTCCAAGCCTGTATCCAAAAGCTGGTGGACAAGAAGCTCAAGCTTGTCAACGTAGTCCAGGTCATGCTCATCCGCCGGATTCTCCCGTGCCAACGACGGGGTTTCAACATGTGGGAGTTCGATCCGGCGCAGCACCAGACTCTGAGCGGGCTCTTCGACACTACGTACGAAGATGTCTGGAAGGTGTTGTTCAAGGGCGCCGAGGCTCCCGCATCCGCTACCGAAGATTGCGGATTCAGCTCGCAGCGTCCGGCTGACGAGGTAAGTGATTTTGTCCTTTACGGAATGCTCGTTTTCCATAGTTTGACTCTATGCGGGATCTAAACTCCCTTTACCTTTGACAGGACTGGCTGGCGAAGGCCGAACAGACTATCTGTCCGGCCCCATTGCCAGAGGACCCAGCGGACGCCCGCCTAACGGGGCTACTGGCTCCGGCACCCCACGTGGTGCCGGAGAAGAAGGCCAAGAAGAAGGCCATGGGTACTCGAAAGAGTTCCCGTTTTCAGGTGTTATCGGATGATGAATCCGAGGCCGACTTCTCCCACCAAGGCGAGGAGGAGAAGAAGAAAGCCTCTCCCCCAGCGGGGGGAGGGAAGAAAAGGAAGGCCTCCCCAACAAGGGAGGCCGAAGGGTCCAAGAAGGGAAAACCTCTTCCCCCGGACTGCTCTGCCAACGCCAGTGACGACGACGAGGACTGGCCTCCAAGGGCCAAGCCCCTGGCGAGATCGTAAGTATCCGGACTCCCAAATAATTTCAAGGTTTTTCCTTTTCGCCACATAATGTCTTTCTAATGCCGCATACAACCCTGCAGTCCGCCCAAGGATGATCTTCCCGCTTCGTTGAGCGGGTCCTCAGGTGCGTCGGATATGGATTCTCTTCCGACTGCCTCCACCCCCCGTGACGCGGACGATGCCGAGGTGGGATCCCAGGAAGGGACCCACCAGGAGGAGGAGGCCCCGGAGGTGTCGCAGGACGACCTCCCGGACTTTGCACTGGACTCAGCCCCGGAACCCACAGTGGCTCCGGAGTCCGGCGGGCGACCCCTTCGTAAGAAGGGCAAGACCGTGACGCCGGCAGCCCCCGTCCAACCGGAGGCGCCGGATAAATTGCTGGAGGCGCTCAATGGCGCCTCCATTGAAGAGGAGCACCACACTGTTATGAGTGCGGTGATTCAGAAGGTTCAGCTCGCCAAGAGCGGGCTGACCGAAGCCTGCAGCAGCCTTCTAACAGGCTTTGAGGTAAGAATTTCAATATGTATAAAATGGTACCGCATAGACAGTAGCCCCTGATGCTCAGTTCGGTGTTCGGAAAGAAAAGCCGGACTGGGAATCTTAAAAAGATATAAGCAGGAGTCATAAAACATATGTCAATATGGGATTGCAGGCTGCGCTGCTGACCTCTGCCGCACTGACTGCGGAGGTCAATACTTTGAAGGAAAGCCTCGAGCGGTCCGAGAACAAGCTCGGCCGTGCCAAGAAGCAGCTCGAGGACAAGGAAGGTGAGTAACACCTTATTAAAATTGTACCTTACAGAAAAGGATTTTGGTTGCAAAAAGAATGACAAGGATAACATGGATATTGCAGGGGCCACTAACAAGGTGGCGACCCTGAAATAGGCGGTGGCCGCGGCCGAACGCAATGCGGCCGCGGAGCGCACCGAGCGAGAGAAGCAGGAGGCAGGGGTGGCGGAGGTACAGCAAGAGCTCCAGGATCTCGTGAAAAAACATGAGAGCCTGGAGCGTGACTCGAAGACTCGAGAGTCTGAGCTTGCAACGGCTCTTGAGAGTGCCAAAGCCGCTAAGGCCGAAGCCTACAAGGCCCTCCAGGAAATCGATGCGTTGAAGAAAATAGCAGCGGGTAAGGCATTTTTCATGCAAAGTAAGCATGTGAGTGTTAATTACCTGTTGCTTACCCGAATTCGGAGCTCTCCAGGAGCGTTCACAGATCTTCCTCGCAACGTGTCCGATGCTGCCGCATTCTACCGGGCCGAGGAGGGGAGCTTGACGGAGAAGGTCTTCTGGTCTCAGTATGCTGAGGCCGGACATCCGGTGCCCCTTAGCGACCAGCTGAAGCAGCTGGTCGAGCTCCACAAGGTGGCCAAACAAGCCATGAAGGGCCTCATAGTTCGGCTGTGGCCTAAGGAGGCCATGCCTGGGAGCTACTTCGGCCTGGTGCGGCGGCTGGTGGATGCGTGCCCGTGGGTTGAAGTCATCAAGCACTCCGCCTGTATTGAAGGTGCCCGACGGGCCCTTGCCCGCGCAAAGGTGCAGTGGGGCAAGATGGATGCCCAGAAGCTCGTGATGGACCCGCCACCAGAGGGCAAGGAGCATCGCACGCCCGAGATGTATTATAAGAGTGTGCTGAAGGGCGCCCGCACTATTGCGGGTGAGTGCTCCAAAGATGTAATATTTGAGTAAACTCGTATTTTGTTATCCTGTGCGCTGAAAACTTAGTTCATATGCGCTAAGCAACGCTTGTTAATTTAAAATATTACCTTCTGTGTGGCTGTTTATCAATTCTGAGAGATGGCAAGTCGTCGGCTTCAGCCCCCATGCCACGAGTGCTGGGGTGTTCGGGATAAACTTGAGCACTCTTGTTCCCATTTTTGGGTCCATCTAGGGAGGCGCTCAACACAGCGAACAAGGCAACCGGACTTATAATGCTTGAACACTCTCACTTAGCCATAGAATTCTATAATTTTAAATTTCGGCGAAGCCCCTAGTCTTCGGAAGGCCGAGTTTGGGGCGCTATCCACGCCTGGGCCGGACAAAATCCGGCTCCTCGCTCTAAGCGGCATAAGTCTTTAAGGACTCGCAAAAAACCTCTCGAACAGCGACCGGCTCTCGCCTCATCATGACGGTCAGTTTTAGCTTTCTCCACTGAGGCGTTAACCCAGCTCAACTGGGGCGCAATCGCAGTGGTTCTCCCAGTGCTACCTTAGCCGATAAAACGAAATGTAAGGTACCAAAACATGGGAGCCGGGCAAACCCAACTATTGACCCAAGACATGATTCGAAGCCGATGCATATAATGCTATAAGTTCGGAGTGCCGCACTTGTGAAAGTGTTCGGACTTGTCACACCATGATGCGGGAAAACATAAGCCCCTAGTGTATTTAGCCGTACCAAAACATACGGATGCGACATGTCACAAATGAACATATGTATAAAAGAGAAATGCAATTGGAAGCAAAAATGTGCTGCATTACTTATTCAAGAAAGACTGCTGTAAGTGCAGAATGATACAAATGGTGCGATAAGCAAGGGTTGGGACTATTAAACATGTCCCCCTCCAGGGGTAGGCTGCGGAATGTTGTATAAAACAGATTTAATGCTCGTAATGGAGACCACCTGGATATTCGTTGTAGCCTTTCTTCTTCCCTGGCTGTTGCATCGTGAGTTCGGCAGGTCTACTGCCGGACAGGGCCTCTGAAGAACGGAGTCCTGTGGGTAAAAATAAAAAGGAAAAAGAAAAAAAAGAACGACACACTTGAGAGCCCCTGGTGTGGTTGAGCCGCAGTCTGGGCCTATCGTGGTCGCGCCCCTCTCCCCATGCCCATGGTATCTTCAGAGCGTAATGGTGTACGCGAAGGACCTGTCTTGACGTTTTACAGGGGCTGGGGTTGGGGCCGCACTGCTACGCGTGCTCGGAATGTGCCCGGTGGTCTTGTTGTAGGTTACTCCGGGCCCGCTTGGCTGTGTCCGGCCGCTTAACGGCCGGACTCAAGAATTGCCTTAAGAGGCTGCATTGTACTTCTGCCGCGAGAGCCCCTGTATGTTCCTCCGTGCGGAGAGAACGTTCAGTGTTTCCGTTGACCGTGATGACTCCTCGAGGGCCTGGCATCTTGAGCTTGAGGTATGCGTAGTGCGGCACCGCGTTGAATTTTACAAACGCGGTACGTCCGAGCAGGGCATGATAGCCGCTGCAGAACGGAACTATGTCGAAGATTAATTCCTCGCTTCAGAAGTTGTCCGGTGATCCGAAGACCACTTCCAGTGTAACTAAGCCTGTACAATTGGCTTTTACACCTGGTATGACGCCTTTAAAGGTCGTCTTGGTAGGTTTAATCCTTGAGGGGTCTATGCCCATTTTGCGCACTGTATCTTGATAAAGCAGGTTCAGGCTGCTGCTGCCGTCCATCAGGACTCTGGTGAGGTGAAATCCATCGACGATTGGGTCTAAGACCAATGCGGCGAATCCGCCATGGCGGATGCTGGTGGGGTGGTCCCTTCGGTCAAAAGTGATCGGGCAGGAGGACCATGGATTGAACTTCGGGGCGACTGGCTCCATCGCATATACATCCCTGAGTGCATGCTTCCGCTCCCTTTTGGGTATGTGCGTTGCGTATATCATGTTCACCGTCCGCACCTGTAGGGGGAAACCCTTCTGTCCTCTATTGTTCGGCGGGCGGGTCTCTTCCTCATCATCGCTATGCAGCCCCTTGTCATTGTTTTCGGCAATTAACTTGCCTGCCTGCTTGAATACCCAACAGTCCCTGTTGGTGTGGTTGGCTGGTTTTTCGGGGGTGCCGTGTATCTGGCACGAGCGGTTGAGTATTCGGTCCAAATTGGATGGACCCGGAGTAGTTCTTCTGAATGGCTTTTTCTGCTGACCAGGTTTAGAGACTCTGAATCCGGCATTGACTACCGTATCCTTCACTATTGTCGCCGTTAATGCGGCGTTTGTTTTTGTTACGACGCGACCTGCCACTACGGTCCTTGATGTCCGGACTGCCAGAATTTTTGCTGAGGTTGTTGCTGCGTGCTAGCCAGCTGTCCTCACCCGTGCAGAAGCGGGTCATGAGTGATGTGTGGGCTGCCATGGATTTCGGCTTTTCCTGTCCCAGGTGCCGGGCAAGCCACTCGTCGCGAATATTATGCTTGAAGGCCGCGAGGGCCTCCGCATCCGGACAGTCGACGATTTGGTTTTTCTTGGTTAAGAACCGTGTCCAGAATTGTCTGGCCGATTCGTCTGGCAGCTGAATTATATGGCTTAGGTCATCAGCGTCTGGTGGTCGCACATACGCGCCTTGGAAGTTATCGAGGAATGCGGCTTCCAGGTCTTCCCAACTCCCAATTGACTCTGCTGGCAAGCTGTTAAGCCAATGCCGGGCTGGTCCTTTAAGCTTGAGTGGGAGATATTTGATGGCGTGAAGATCATCACCGCGGGCCATGTGGATGTGAAGGAGATAGTCTTCGATCCAAACCGCGGGGTCTGTTGTGCCATCATAAGATTCAATATTGACGGGTTTAAACCCTTCGGGGATTTGATGATCCATTACTTCATCTGTGAAGCATAGTGGGTGTGCGGCGTCTCTGTACTGGGCTATATTACGACGGAGCTCAAAAGAGCTTTGTCTGTTTTGTTCGGCCCGGCCGGACTTGCTGTGTCTGGCGTGACGGTTGTCGTCACGTACCGTGGGGTGCCCACGCGATCCATAGATCGATCTTGATTGTCTTGCCTTATCCTCCAATATATCTCGCAAGTCCGGAGCGTTCCCTTGTGGCCTTGTGCTTTTCGAGCGATGCCGGGGTACGGGTCTACTGAAGGGCCTAGAGGCCTCTCTGTCGCGACCACGGGGTGGTCGGTCAGCCGTATTATCTCCTGGTGATGCGGGTTCATACGCCTCCTCCTCTAATCGGGGGAGCAGCTTGCGTTTAGGGTAGCTTTTGGAGGGGCGTTCGAGCTCATGCTCTTCGGCCGTGAGGACTTCAGTCCATCTGTCGGCTAGCAGATCTTGATCAGCTCTAAGCTGTTGCTGCTTTTTCTTGAGGCTGTTCGCCGTGGCCATAAGCCTGCGTTTAAAACGCTCTTGTTCGACGGGATCCTCAGGCACGACGAATTCATCGTCGTCGAGGCTTGCCTTGTCTCCGGAGGGAGGCATATAATCCTCTACCTCTTCTTCTACCGCTCTCTCATGAGGGCTGGCGTCTTCGTCCTCCTGCGCTGGATCTTGCTGGAGTGGGTTGTCTTCGGCACTGTCCGGTGTATTATTATCTCCGGTGCCGGAATCTTCATTCTTGCTGTGGCGGGATTTAGAGCGGCGCCGCTGACACCGGCGCTTGGGCTGTTTCTTGGAGGGGTCATCCTCCGTTGTTCCTTCGCCATTCCCATCCTTTGGGATATCCACCATGTATATGTCATATGATGAGGTGGCTTTCCAGTGCCCCAGTGGGCGCTGGTTCTTGGTCGTCTCCGGCATCGTCGTCCATGCCGTCGATGTCTTCGGAGTCGTAGTCTAGCATGTCGGTTAGATCGTCGATAGTGGCTACCAAGTGGGTGGTGGGTGGGCTTTGAATTTCTTCGTCGTTCGCATCCCAACCATCCTGACCGCAGTCCGGCCAGGGCTCTCCTGATAACGAGAGATACTTTAGCGAACTTAAGATGTCGTCGAAAGGTGAGCGTTGAAAGATGTCCGCTGCGGTGAACTCCATGATCGGCGCCCAATCGGATTCGATCGGAGGGGGTGCGGGAGGTTCGGAGTCCGGCAAGGAGTCCGGCACCTCGGAGTCACGAGCTTCATGAGGGACTAGGTCAGTGTTCGGCTCTATCGCCGTAGAGGTTGCAGCGCCCGAGGCGGTGTCTAGCCATCCATCCTCGATCTGCGCAGCCAGCTCCAATTTGAAGATCGGGGCGGGCTTGAGTGCGGCCTCCAGGGTACTGTCCGGCTGTAGAGCTAAATCATGCTCGCCGTGACAGTGCGGCACGCTCGGCTGTGGCTCGAATCCATCGACGATCAAGTCCCCGCGGATGTCAGCCGTGAAGTTTAAACTTCCAAATCTGACCTGACGGCCAGGGGCGTAGCTTTCGATCTGCTCCAGTTGGCCAAGCGAATTGGCCCGCAGTGCGAAGCCGCCGAATACGAAGATCTGTCCGGGGAGAAAGGTCTCACCCTGGACTGCGTCGTTGATGATGGTCGAAGAAGCCATCGAGCCTATTGGTGACGACACAGAGGAACTCTCAATGAAAGCACCAATGTCGATGTCAAAACCGGCGGATCTCGGGTAGGGGGTCCCGAACTATGCGTCTAGGCGGATGGTAACAGGAGACAAGGGACACGATGTTTTACCCAGGTTCAGGCCCTCTTGATGGAGGTAAAGCCCTACGTCCTGCTTGATTAATATTGATGATGTGTGTTACAAGAGTGGATCTACCACGAGATCAAGGAGGCTAAACCCTAGAAGCTAGCCTATGGTATGATTGTTGTTCGTCCTATCGACTAAAGCCGTCCGGTTTATATAGACACCGGAGAGGGCTAGGGTTACACAGAGTCGGCTACAATGGTAGGAGATCTACATATCCGTATCGCCAAGCTTGCCTTCCACGCCAAGGAAAGTCCCATCCGGACACGGGACGAAGTCTTCAATCTTGTATCTTCATAGTCTTGGAGTCCGGCCGATCATGATAGTTCGGCTATCCGGACACCCCCTAGTCCGGAACTCCCTCATAGGGTACGAAACTGCCTCAAAGTTATTCTTTCCGATCAATCCATTGAGCTATTCCTATAAGTGTCACAAACAGCCCTAGAGTTTGTAGTAAAATAACACCATATGATACACATCAATCAATCCTAATGTCACCTAGATACTCCAATGTCACCACAAGTATCTGTGGGTCAATTATACGATATGCATCAAACAACTTCAGATTCATAATATTCAATCCAACACAAAGAACCTCAAAGAGTGCACCAAGATTTCTACCGGAGAAACAAGGATGAAAACGTGCATCAACCCCTATGCATAGATTACCCCAATGTCACCTCGGGAATCCGTGAGTTGAGTGCCAAAACATACATCAAGTGAATCAATAGAACACCCCATTGTCACCACGGGTATCCCATGCAAGACATACATCAAGGGTTCTCAAATCCATAAAAGTATTCAATCCGATAATAGTGAACATAAGGGTAAAACTCAATTCATCACAAGAAGATAGAGGGGATAAACACCATATGATCCAACTATAGTAACAAAGCTCGTGCTACATCAAGATCGTGCCAAATTAAGAACACGAGAGAGAGAGAGAGAGAGAGAGAGATCAAACATATAGCTACTAGTACATACCCTCAGCCCCGAGGGTGAACTACTCCCTCCTCGGCATGGTGGCCGCCGGGATGATGAAGATGGCCTCTGGTGATGATTTCCCCGTCTGGCAGGGTGCCGGAACGGGCTTAGATTGGTTTTTCGAGGACCCAGAGGCTTGCGGCGGCGGAACTCCCGATGTAGGTTTCTTTCTATGGGTTTTGGGATTTATAAGAATTTTTGGCGTCGGTTTCACGTCAGGAGGGTCAACGAGGCAACAACAAGATAGGGGGCGCACCCTAGGGTGGGCGCCCTCCACCCTTGCCATCACCTCAGGACTCTTCTGGCCCAAGGGGTCTCTTTTGGTCCATAAAAAATCACCATAAATTTTCTGCCCATTATGAGAACTTTCATTTCTGCACAAAAAACGACACCACGTTCTGCTGAAAAAAACGTCAGCCCGGGTTAGTTCTAATCAAATCATACCAAAATCATATAAAATTGTTGTAAACATGGCATGAATACTTCATAAATTATAGATACATTGGATACGTATCACCCAACGCCATGTCCTCGAAGAAATCACCGCGCGGCGCCGCGGCCGCGATGAGGGCGTTGTCGTCGTGCTCTCCGACAGCGACGACGAGGTCGCTGCGCCAAGCCAGTCGGTCCGCATCAGTGATTCAGGGTAGGGCTGCAGCAAGGACACCCCGAAGGATGGGCCGCCTAGCGACGGCGACGACGATGACGACGGCGACGACTACACCGCCTTCTACAAACTCCTCGACATGAACAACTAGAGTAGTTTTTTTATGTTTTAGTCTATGTAAATTCGCCTAAAATATCAATGAAAGATTGTAAAGAGTGGTGATGTAGAGTTACGCAAAATTCACACAGATGCAAATGTTGTGGATCCGTTGACTAAGCCTCTTCCACAACCTAAGAATGAGGGGCACGTTAGAGCTATGGGCATACGATGTCTATTTGATTGACTCTAGTACAAGTGGGAGACTGTTGGAGATATGCCCTAGAGGCAATTATGTATGATGATATTTCCTATGTGTTTATGAATAAAGATAGTCTTTGGACATTATCAATGATGTGTATCAGCAAGTACATGACTTGTTTGTGGGACTATGCATTGTATGATGATTGTCCTAAAAGGTCCCTAGTCGAAAGGGATGTATGGACGCGCAGCCGACTAGACCAGCATATGACACGGTCGATGCCTTGGTCTCACTAGGCATGGAGCATTGGATGCTAATCGGATAATATGGACTCGGAAGGGTCTGGTCAGATACGACATAGTCGGATCCGAGTTGAGATAAGGTCCGAGTCGGACAGATCCAACTATGAGACCTAACGATATGTCATATGTGAGTCTCTAGTACAACATATGTTCTATGTCCTAAGACCTGAGCTGGCGCATGTACTCGGGATGGTGATAGACCTGCTTTGGGCTGACCAAATGCTACTCCGTGACTGGGTACTTACAAAGGTAGGTTTAGGGCTTGTCCAGACCCATGCTGCGAGGTATGGTCGAGCAAGATGAGATTTGCCTCTCTGATCAGGAGAGATATACTTTGGGCCCCTCATGTGATCCGACCAAGATAAGCATGACCAAGATCAGCATCACGGGAACGAGAAAGAGGTCGGGCTAGCACAAGGATGACAGATTCGCCTTGAGCCCGACAACATATATCGTGTGGCAAAGGGAACAGAAGTGTGACATGTTGTATATGTTCGCCTAACCAACTTCATAGTCTACTTGGTGGTCGGCATGCCTTGCTACAGGCCGCTACCAACCGTCCAGGTCGGAGGTGATCCAAACTATGAACAAGCCGACTTGAACCTAAGGGGTCGCGCGCTTAAGGGAAGGAACCTACGAGGTCGGATCCGAGGGCACTGATCGGATGTGATCCGTGCTGGACTTGGATTGTGGTCGAGTAGACTTGTGGGCTTTAGGATTCGTGCGAGGCCCAAGTGTTGAGCCCGCGACGGATGCCTATATATAATGGGGGTGCGACACACTCATGGAGGTGATCGCTTCGGCGTTGTCACTAGGGTTTGCATGTGTTGCGGATAGCCACCTCCACTAGCCGACGACTGTGTGATCGAACCTAGCAGTTCGCCCCACGGGGTTCCTCATGCACGCGTGGATACCGTTAGAGGCGGTGCACTTGTGCCGCTCCGGCGAACCTGTACGTGGGATCCGAGACAAGCTGTTCGAGGAAGATCGGATGAGGAGGAGACGATCCACGCGGACGCGCTGCCCCAACTCTTCTTTCGCTGCACGATACTGCACATCTAGTGGTAATGATCTGTGATCCATCTTCCGTAGCATGTTCTTGGTTGTTCTGCACGTAGGAAAATTTTAATTTGTAGTCGATGCACCCTACCGTAGATCCCAACACCCCCGGTCCCTACATAAGCCGAGGGGTTCAGCTCGTAGGGTTTAGTGAGAAGACATACACACACGATCTCAAGTTAGATCACCATGTACTTCGTACTTCATCCCAAATTAATACAATAGAAGCATGACGTAGGGTTTTATCTATTCGAGAGGACCCGAACCCGAGTAAAACATCGTGTCCCTCTTCGTCCTGTTACCATGAAGATAAGATCACTAGATCGGGACCCCCTACCTGAGATCTGCTGGATTTAACCCCGACGTGCCCTTTTACGGAAGTCATCAGGGTGGATTATTTCACGGAGAAAGTGGCGGCTAACACGAGCGTCAGTACGAGCAGTCATGATTGTACCACACACCGTCTTCTCCTTTGGACATTGCTTTGGCGACTTTGGTTGATTGGATTTGATCTTCACGACCAGTACATTCCTTTTATGAGTTGATTTATCTATATCAATATAAAAAGACCCGTGGTAGATCCAATTAATCTCGGCCATCAAATCATGTCAATCCAACGACCTCGACTACTTCAATGTCGAGCGCTCAACATATTTAGCGTGCAGTTAATTTAATGCCAAATATAATGCTAATCATATAATAACACGCAAATAATATCCTACTTAATATCCACATGCACTTAATATACTTCCAAATTAACGTGCATTGCACGTACACATTGACTAGTCACCTAAAAAACCCATTTCTGCAAGGAAAAAATAAACAAGGATCTTCGCAATTCTTAGTTATTAGTAGGCATATCAAAGTGATTATCTTAGAAAACCTGAGAATGTCTGGTCTAAACACGGGGGGAAACGAGTGAGAAATCCAGTATCAAGGGCATCGGCCCATCGGCCAACACGTACCACTAGGGGAGCATACTGCAAAGGTTCCAGGATAACCCACCCCTCCACAGAGCCATGATGCCACCGAGAATCGGGCCTAGCTGCCACGAAGAACTCACTAAACACGTACATGCCCATCACCCCCACGGTCCCAGGATTGTGCTTCCAAGGAGGGGATGACGTTGGAGCACCTTCTTCGCCCAAGCCTAGGGAATTAGGGGTTTCATCAGGAATAGGGAGATGGCGAAAGATATACCTTGAGGTCGCCCGAAGCGTCATGGCTAATGCCGCAAGCCAAGCGATCACCCTGATCCAATGCTCCCAACCCGTTCCCACTTGGCCAATCAGCAACCCCGCGAGATGATTGCCAAAATCCACGACCAGCAATGTAGACAAGCGACATGTGACAGGGACATCGTATTCAAATATGGCACCCTCTTCGTTGCAACCCATGATCATCGCGGCCCACATGGCCGAGGATGGCGGTCCTCAACACCGGTGCACGCCACATGTCGCTAGTTCGGCGATGTCTTCTCCCTTTGAGGCCGTCGCCATAGAGACATAGGCCCTCACATGAGGAGCAATGTAGAGCTAGCCATAGTACGAGAGGACTGGGCTGGGTCAACCTATGGTGTACCGGTTGTTATGCCAATAGCAGCGCCGGGCAGCTAAGTTGGTATGGAAGAACTGTTGCGCCGCGGGAAATCCTTCTCTATACAGGTTCTCGTACAAGGTTTTTGAACAGAACTTCGATAAGCGCCAAAGACCTCGCCATCACCCTCACCGATGACGACAAAGGGGACGGAAGTACGGAGGGGGTGGCAGCATGCCCGAACCCCATTTGGGGGGGGGGGGGGTGCTAAAATACATTGTAGTGTACATTTGAACCGGATGAGAAATCCCGAACAGACTGTGAAAACAATGTGTCAAAAAAAAAGAAAAATGCAATGCTTTTAGTTTTACCTCTTCGACTCCTAATCGTCCGGGTGGCTTTCGTCAAAGGACACATGGAAAGGGCTACCACAACATGCATGATTGCTACCTTCAAATGTTTATTCTACCTGACACAACACTGCTAGCTAGCTACTCAATACATCTTTCCTTTTCCTTTTCCTTTTTCATTTCTGGCTTTGGAGAGCTCCTTTTCTCTTTACATCGATGCACACATGTAATTTACAAAAGCAGATGCCCGTATATATAGAGAATAAGTTGGCCACCGGGAAACAAGGGCATTTGGCGCCTTGAGATCGCCCATACATATATTGCTCTACAGCTAGCAAATAATTGTGGTAAAAGAGTTAACAGAACTATACCTATCTAGACGGCAGCTAGGCCAATAGAATAGGTACACCTATTGAACCAATGATACTGGTATATCTTTGGTGATCAAAAGTATATCAACTTAAAGGTGAGGGAAGAGCCAGAGAAGCTGCCTCGAGCCAGCCACGCTTGTTGTACTTGGCCCCGCAAAGTATCTCCATAATACAGTAATTAACATGCATGCATGTCCACATGTTTTATTCAACCTAAAGCTTCCCAAGCCTCGGTTATATAAGCCCACCCTTGCTACCGATACCTCTCACCAGTCACCACAACCATCATCGCTTGAACAGCACCAAGAAGACACCAACTAACCAGTTCCGGTGTTTAGAGCTGCTTGGCATCCGTGAAAGCGATGACGAGGGGTGCAATGGTTGCCGCCGTCGCCTTGGTCGCCCTCCTCCTCTTCCCCGCCACCTTCGCATTTCCTCGGGCTGGCCAGCAGCAGCTGGAGCCCCACTTCTACGACCACTCGTGCCCTCAGGCGCAGCAGATCGTGGCGTCCATCGTCGGCAAGGCGCACGCCCAGGACCCCCGCATGGCGGCCTCCCTCCTCCGCCTCCATTTCCACGACTGCTTCGTCAAGGTACGTAGCAATCACATCACCCTCACGCGTGCGTCCATGGCGGCGTAGTCGAGATGGTCATCATCATATAGACGTCGTTTACACGTGCGTGCGTGCGCGCAGGGATGCGACGCGTCGATCCTGCTGGACAGCAGCGCGTCGGTGGTGAGCGAGAAGCGGTCCAACACGAACAAGGACTCGGCGAGAGGGTTTGAGGTGGTGGACGAGATCAAGGCCGCGCTGGAGGCCGCCTGCCCTCGCACCGTCTCCTGCGCCGACGTGCTCGCCCTCGCGGCGCGCGACTCCACCGTCATGGTACGTCCCAGCGTTGGCTTTACGTCATGTCGCTTGCTCCCAGCGCCCCACGAATCGGATTCGTTGGCTAATAATCACTCAAGCCAAGCGCCACCAAGTTTCTTGCAAACGCCCATAACTGTTCTTGCTGTCCGCATATATTCTTTGCCCAGTTTGTCTGCGGACTCACATTGATCGAGTTATCATGTTGCCGACAATGTGAAGCTACGGCCTACAGACATGTGTCCTCTCCCAATTGACCTCTCCCCTGAATTTCACTTATGTTGCCATGGTAAATGAGGTGTGTGACACATGTGCGTACTGAACACATGGTTAAAAAAGATCCCTACTAAAAGAAGACACAAAAGTGGGGGCGCACTGCTCGGTAAAGCAGCGCCAAAATTAACTCATAGGTATATAAAGTAATATGGCATCCCATGTCACAGGATAAGGTCATGGTAGAAAGTGCTTAGCATACTGTGTATTGTAGATAACACGTACTCGAGAGTAAGTTGGTTTGTGAAACATTGGAAGGCCCCGGCAGAAAATAGAAAAAAATAATATATAAATGACGTAGAAACACAGTACATACGCTTTGTGTAAATTTGGCCCAAATAATTGGAACATGTAAATTTGGCCCCAATAATTGTGGTTTGTGCAATTCCCTCACTTTTTTACTACAAAGTTCTGCTCCAGAAGTCCAGAGCAAAGATGTTCAGCACTCAGACTTCACAGTCACACAGTCCCACCTTGATTATTTTATGCCTGACAAAATTTAGTTCCTATGGAAAAATTTCACGTGCCAATCTTTTTGTAACCGTGCAGACCGGCGGCCCAGGCTGGATCGTGCCTCTTGGTAGGAGAGACTCTTTGGGAGCCAGCATCCAGGGCTCCAACAATGACATCCCTGCTCCCAACAATACCCTCCCCACCATCATCACCAAGTTCAAGCTCCAGGGCCTTGACATCGTCGACCTTGTCGCTCTCCTCGGTACGTACATCCACAGAGCTCTTACCTCATCGTTACATTAGTACACCTCACAATTCAACTGCTAACGTAGAGTAGGCATCGATAAAGTCAATCCATGCAGGTGTAGTGTACGTGACAATTCTGTCCATCATCATTAAATTGCGTGTAAGCTATCTATAGGTCGCTGCTGATAATTGGTACTACGCCATGTACGTTCTTGACTCATCGAGTCACGGGATTCATGCATCCATGCACCCGGCCGTAGCATGTCAAGTCATGCCCTGCACATATCAAGCACACGGCAAAGGCTACATGTTGGAAACTGCGGAGACCAGTGCTCACGTACAGTGACAGATTAGGACATCTGCAATGCCGTGCCGCAAAACGCGCAAACATTTGGACGTCTTTTTTTTTTGTCATCCATGCCGCAAGAGTAAGGGCCTGTTTGGTTCCAAATAAGTCACCAACTTATAAGTCGAAAAGTGAAAAAAGTGACTTATTTTGCCAAACAGACCCGACTTATAAATCACCCCAACTTATAAGTCATAAGTTGCTCCACTCCAACTTAAAATTTATAAGTCACCCTCTTTGCATGGGTCCCATCACCTGCATGATGTTAATTGATGTGGAAAGGTGTGTCACGTGACTTATAAGTCAGGTGACAACCAAACAGACATGACTTATAAGTCACTGGTTTTAAGTCACCTGACTTATAAGTCAGGTGACTTATTGAAACCAAACAGGCCCTAACGCTAGACGTACAAAAGAGTTACAATGTTTTACAAACATGATTAATTTAATTGGTCAATAGGTGAGGAACACGGGCCACCCCTTAAAAATCAGGGGGTGGGGGGCAAGTTTGTGATTGGTTACTAGATGAAAAGAGCCTGTAAAATCCTGTAATCTTTTGTACATCTAGCATTTTTGATGCCGCAAACATTTGCGGACCATTCCCGTATATCCGAATTCCCGTAAACCAAAACAAATCTGAAAAAGATTTGCGTGAGTCTCACCCTCCGTCTGGCAAATCAAAAATCATCATGCACTCCTCTCTTCTCTCTATCGCCACAGAAGGCCGCTGCCACTTTGGCAGGAGAACAACTAGGAGTACGTAATTAATTATTTGGTGTATTTGGCGGAAGCATATGCTCGGCTGTGACTAGCAAGATGAATTTTGTCATGAACTCGTGATCTATCCCTGGACGAAAACTGAAACTTTTTTACAGGTAGCCACACCATTGGCAACTCGCGGTGCACGAGCTTCCGTCAGCGGCTGTACAACCAGACGGGCAACGGCCTCCCAGACTTCACGCTGGACCCGGCGACGGCGGCGGTGCTGCGCCCGCGGTGCCCGCGCTCCGGCGGCGACCAGAACCTCTTCTTCCTGGACCACGTGACGCCATTCAAGTTCGACAACCAGTACTACAAAAACCTGCTGGTGAAACAAGGCCTGCTCAGCTCCGACGAGGTACTCTTCACCGGCAGCCCAGCCACCGCGGAACTCGTCAAGCTCTACGCCGCCAACCAGGACATCTTCTTCCAGCACTTCGCGCAGTCCATGGTGAAGATGGGCAACATCTCGCCAATCACTGGCCGCAACGGCGAGATCAGGAGCAACTGCAGGAGGGTTAACCACAACTGATCAACCAGTTGACGATCCATCCTGAGCTAGTGCAGTGGTCTGATTGTTTCTGCAGGTTAATTATTTGTCGTTTTCAGGTCGTGCGCGTGCCTTTTGCTGCGATTTCTTGTTTCCGTTTAAATTTTATATGTGATTCGTCCATGTGTACTTTTGTGAGGGAATTAATTATTTGTGTTTATTTAGAGGAATCTGTCGATTTGGTGCTAAGAGAATGGAAACAATGCGTTGGCACTTGGCACTCTTACGTTTTCAGTTTTCAGGCTAAGAAAACTTTGTTTTATTTTATGAATTCAAGTCAAGTCAGCACAACTCTAATAGAATAGTCATATTGGTAGCCTTCATATCACATACAGAGCATGCTCCATACGGATATGGAGGCTGCTAGGCCTATGTGCAAACTAAGAGTCTCCATAATGGTTGCCTTCCTATCGTTGGACTCACTCGTCATTGTGACAACATTTTTCCAAATCTTACAAATCGATGTAGAAGTTACCACAAGATCTTGATGAGGTGCACTGGTTCAGGCAAATGATCGCTCTCGCGACCGGGTCCGCATTTGCGACCGCCTCGACTTTCCAGCCGCCGCCACAATCCTCCACAAGATCCGCCACACACCTAGGGGTGAGGGGCATTTTTATCCACTTTCCTCATCACCTTCGTTGGCGGTGGAGGGAAGGGCCATGTTTATTTGTGCCGGAAGAGGGTAGGCTTTGTATACCATGTAAAAGGAACGATGTAAAAGGAACGAGCATCGAAGAGTTTGCTACCACGGAGCAGGAACATGTTCGTGTGTATATAACGAAGAGATTACATAGATTAGTTTGGTTGTGCTATGACTTGATAACCCAGGACAACTATACAGGAGACGAACCAAATCTCTGCACCAACCAAACCAGATTACAAAAAACTCATATTTCCCCATTTTCGGTTCAGAGAGCTTATCTTTTTTTTTCATTTTGTTAGTCCTATTTTTATGGGAAATGATTATGATCAGCCGGCCAATCTAATGCGGGGCATCCGCCACGTCCATTGTTGGACAGGTGGCCTACTAGCCACGCACGCCACACCTCTCTCATCTTATCTCTGCAACAACCGTGTTGTTGTAGAATAGTAGCAGCGAACGACGACCGCACAAGTGCGTGAGCTGCAGGAAATGATGTTGCAATTTTTGCAACGGTCTTGTTGCAGAAAATTTGATGCGGCGGAGATGTTGTTGCAATCTTTGCAACAAGGGTCTCGTCGCAGAAAATTGGAGAAGAAGAGGTTGTGCAACATGGGTCTTGTCGCAGAAAATTAGATAAGAGGTGGTTTTGCATCAAGCGTCTTGTTGCAGAAAATTAGAGAAGAAGAGGTTGTGCAACATGGGTCCTGTTCCAGGAAATTAGAGAATATATGGTTTTGGAACAAGGGTTTTATTGCAGAAAATTAGAGAAGAGAAGATTTTGCAACAAAGATTTTGTTGCAGAAATACAAGGTTTCATAACAAGAGTCATGTTACACAAAAGAAAAAAAGAGGAACGATACAGAGAGATCCATCAATAAATCGGCTCGCGAGCCGGCAGATCTTTTAGAAAGATATGTCGGCCGACACGTAGCATACCCCTATTCTTATTGCTCCCTATCATCTATTTAGATTTTCAGTTGCATCAAATTATTGTATGTAAGGATTAAGAGAAAACACATCGATGCATGTAAAAGTTTTTGAAAAATTAGTGGTTACGCAAGCATGCGTTATAACTAATGCATCGTTAAACATATTTTTTAAGGAAAATTAGTGCAATAATTGAGTAATTTTGCAAGTTACAAAAATTATTCCATCCCTCACCACCTGCCAGAAGGAAATATGCCCTAAAGGTAATAATAAAGTTGTTATTTTATATTTCTTATTCATGATAAAGGTTTATTATTCATGCTAGAATTGTATTGATCGGAAACTTAAATACATGTGTGAATACATAAACAAATACTGTGTCCCTAGTAAGCCTCTACTAGACTAGCTTGTTGATAAAAAATGGTTAAAGTTTCCTAACCATAGACATGTGTTGTCACTTGATAATAAGATCACATCATTATGAGAATGATGTGATGGACAAGACCCATCCATTAGCTTAGCATATGATCGTTTAATTTATTGCTATTGCTTTCTTAATGTCAAATATATATTCCTTCGACTATGAGATCATGCAACTCCCAGATACCGGAGAAATACCTTGTGTGCTATCAAATGTCACAACGTAACTGGGTAATCATAAAGATGCTCTATAGGTATCTCCGAAGGTATCTGCTGAGTTGGCATGGATCAAGATTATCATTTGTCACTCCGTGTATCAGAGAGGTATCTATGGGCCCTCTCGGTTGAAAGGATCGATATAGTTGACTAGAGGGGGGGGGGGTGAATAGGCAACTAACAATTTTTAAGCTTTTCTTTACCAAATTAAACTTTGCAACAAAAAGGTTGTCTAGATATGCAACTATGTGAGCAACCTATATGATGCAATAACAACTAGCACATAAGAAGCAAGGGATACAACACAAGTAAGCTTGCAAAAGTAAAGGCACGAAATAATCAAGAGTGGAGCCGGTGGAGACGAGGATGTGTTACCGAAGTTCCTTCCTTTTAAGGGGAAGTACGTCTCCGTTAGAGCGGTGTGGAGGCACAATGCTCCCCAAGAAGCCACTAGGGCCACCGTATTCTCCTCACGCCCTCACACAATGCGAGATGCCGTGATTCCACTATTGGTGCCCTTGAAGGCGGCGACCGAACCTTTACAAACAAGATTGGGGCAATCTTCACAACCTAATTGGAGGCTCCCAACGATACCACGAAGCTTCACCACAATGAACTATGGCTCCGAGGTGACCTCAACCGTCTAGGGTGCTCAAACACCCAAGAGTAACAAGATCCATTAGGGATTAGTGGGGGGAATCAAATTTCTCTTGGTGGAAGTATAGATCGGGGCCTTCTCAACCAATCCCGAGCAAATCAACAAGTTTGATTGGCTAGGGAGAAAGATCGGGCGAAAATGGAGTTTGGGGCAACAATGGAGCTTTTGGGGGAAGAGGTAGGTCAACTTTGGGGAAGAAGACACCTTTATATCTCTATCTCTACTACTATTAAACAATCAAACAAGAACTTTCTTACGCACACCCCGCAATTAGTCCCACAATAACGCACGAGCCAATCAGCACCACACGATTAGGCCAACAAGTCTCAATCTAACAGCCATCATTAATCTAATACCTCTACGGTGTGCACTTAGCATTTTTCAATGACTGGCCGTACTTCACCAGGAGAATAGTAGTCGAACAAACAGACTCGCGTCCCCTACAATCACGGAAATCAGATCGCAAACTAATAACGAGCCCCACGTCCCCTACAATCACAGAAATCAGATCGCATACTAAGGAAACTTCACGCCCTTGACCTTGACCTCACCGTCTGGCACAAACGCCGCCCACCAACAGCGTCTCCTGCCTGCACGGCGACCACGCCGCACTGCACCGTCCTGTCACCTCCGTGCACGATCGCCATCACCGATTGTTGCTGCTCGCAGCGTGGCATCCGTCCTGCGAGATCGCCAGTGCCCAGGAGAGAGAGCCTGTCCCGGCACCCGCACCGCCGCGCCCGCCCTGCACTGGCACCCGCGCCGCCGCGCACACGCCGGCCGGGGCAGGGCGCCAGTGAGAGTCGCGTCCCCTGAACCATCCGGGCATGTTGGGTAACGTTGCAGAAAATTAAAAATTTTCCTACGGTTTCACCAAGATCCATCTATGAGTTCATCTAACAACGAGTCATGGGAGAGTGATTGCATCTACATACCACTTGTAGATCGCGTGCGGAAGCGTTCAATGGAACGGGGTTGATGGAGTCGTACTCGCCGTGATTCAGATCACCGATGACCTAGTGCCGAACGGACAACACCTCCACGTTCAACACACGTACGAAGCGGATGACGTCTCCTCCTTCTTGATCCAGCAAGGGGGAAGGAGAGGTTGATGAAGATCCAGCAGCACGACGGCGTGGTGGTGGATGCAGCAGAACACCGGCAGGGCTTCGCTAAGCAACTACGGGAGGAGGAGGAGGTGTTGCAGGGAGGAGGGAGGCGCCAGGGCTTATGGGTGCGGCCACCCCTCCCTCCCCTCCCTTTATATAGGCGCAAGAGAGGGGGGAGGGCGCAGCCTTGCCCCTTCCTCCAAGGAAGGGGTGCGGCCAAGAGGGGGGGGAGGAGTCCATCCTCCCCAAGGCACCTCGGAGGTGCCTTCCCCTCTTTGGACTCTTCCCTCTCCAAGTCTTCTTGGCGCATGGGCCTCTTGGGGCTGGTGCCCTTGGCCCATATAGGCCAAGACGCACCCCCTACAGCCCATGTGGCCCCCCGGGGCAGGTGGACCCCCCCCCCCTCCGGTGGACCCCCGGACCCCTTTCGGCACTCCCGGTACAATACTGATAAAGTGCGAAACTTTTCCAGCGACCAAAATAAGACTTCCTATATATAAATCTTTACCTCCGGACCATTCCGAAACTCCTCGTGACGTCCGGGATCTCATCCGGGACTCCGAACAACATTCAGTATACTGCATACTCATATTCATACAACCCTAGCGTCACCGAACCTTAAGTGTGTAGACCCTACGTGTTCGGAAGACACGTAGTCATGACCGAGACGGCTCTCGGGCAATAACCAACAGCGGGATCTGGATACCCATGTTGGCTCCCACATGCTCCTCGATGATCTCATCGGATGAACCACGATGTCGAGGATTAGAACAACCCCGTATACAATTCCCTTTGTCATTCGGTACGTTACATGCCCGAGACTCGATCGTCGGTATCCCAATACCCCGTTCAGTCTCGTTACCGGCAAGTCACTTTACTCGTACCGTAATGCATGATCCCGTGACCAAACACTTGGTCACTTTGAGCTCATTGTGATGATGCATTACCGAGTGGGCCCAGAGATACCTCTCCGTCATACGGAGTGACAAATCCCAGTCTCGATCCGTGTCAACCCAACAACACTTTCGGAGATACCTGTAGTGCACCTTTATAGTCACCCAGTTACGTTCTGACGTTTGGTACACCCAAAGCACTCCTACGGTATCCGAGAGTTACACGATCTCATGGTCTAAGGAAGAGATACTTGATATTGAAAAAGCTCTAGCAAAACGAACTACACGATCTTGTGCTATGCTTAGGATTGGGTCTTGTCCATCACATCATTTCCCTAATGATGTGATCCCGTTGTCAATGACATCTAATGTCCATAGTCAGGAAACCATGACTATCTGTTGACCAACGAGCTAGTCAACTAGAGGCTCACTAGGGACATGTTATGGTCTATGTATTCACACGTGTATTATGATTTCCGGATAATACAATTATAGCATGAATAAAAGACAATTATCATGAACAAGGAAATATAATAATAATGCTTTTATTATTGCCTCTAGGGCATATTTCCAACAGGGCACACACAACTGTGATTCTTCCGAGGACTTCTTCAGGTCCGACTTCTTCCTTTGACCTGTTGCAGCATTACTCATGATTAGTTTGATAATAGAGTTCTAAATAATAAGGCGAGCAATATGCGCCGGCGCACCGGCCCAAAGTTTGGGCCGGTCACACCCTGGCCGCAGGATGCCACTTTTTCTGGCCGTTTGATCTAGCGAAAAAAGACGATTCGTCCCCGATCTTCTTCCTCCTCGCGCATCTCGCGCTCGTGTAGATCCCCGCATCTCCGCCTTCTCACGCAGCCCTCCACCCCCCCGGTGCCTCATCTTCCCTGGTGGCCTTCCTCGTCGCCGGTACGCACCCTCGCCGGCCGTCCTCGTCGTTGGTTCCCACCCTCGCCGGTCGTCCTCATCACTGCCTTGACCCATGCAACAGCTTCACCTGCGGTTGCAGCTCTCAGCGGCTTCGGTTGTAGCTCCGCCGCCATCCGTCGCCATTAATGCTCGCTGAACGGAATTGCGTCGACGACTCCCACCAGCCAATCACGCCATTGAACGGATGTAGCAAAAAACTTCACCGGACGTAGCAAAACCTGACTGGTTGCAGCAAAAACGTTGTCGCCGCCGTCGCGAGGTCGCAACTCCGCCTTGATGGATGTAGCAAAACAGTTTGCCGGTAGTAGCAACAACCAATTACGGTTGCAGCAAAATCATCGACGCCGACGTCGCGAGGTCGCAACTTCTGCTTGGTGGATGTAGCAAAACACTTCGCCGGTAGTAGCAAAGAACAACTACGGTTGCAGCAAAATCGCCATCGCTGCCCAGCACGACGACATGGGTCGCAGCTAATCCGCAAATGGTTGTAGAAAAAAAATTGCCGGTGGTAGCTCTGCCATAGCCGGTTGTAGCACCTATGGTCTGGGTTCCAGCAAAAAGTCGCCGGTGGTAGCTCCGCCATAGCCGTCGTCGTACCTTCTCCACCATAGCCGCTTCTAGCACTAGAGGTCTCTGTTTCCCTTTCGCCGATGGAAACATCCAGCTTCCTTGTCCCCCCGCTGTCCTGCTTTCAATAAACAGCAGCGTAGGAGCTGCAGGGGAGTGCGCCATGTTCGAGACCTCGCCGTCGATGGTGCGGAAGCAGAGAAGAAGAAGGGGTCGTGGTGCTGCAGAAGAGGAGAAGGTCGTGGGAATATGACGGTTGCCTGGATCCCCAGCCACTTGGCGCGTGTGGGCAGGACGAGTGGCCGCATGGGCAGTGGCGGAGCTTGAACGAAAAAGTTGGGCGGGCCAGACTGAAGAAGAACACATTTTTTTTCTAAATTCTTACCCATAAGGACATA